>NW_014333128.1:63932-66307 GCF_000341935.2 Cephus cinctus | reverse complement strand
AGGGGGGAGCGGTACCATAAGGTTATAGACTCCTTGCAGCGGTTGGCCACTGAGGTTCTCCATTCCGATTGGCGAACGGACCCAAGTGTCAGTGTCAGGGCCGTTTTTTCAGGGGCTGAATAATAAAAATTTTTCAAAAAATTCCTAACCTCGTAAAATCTCCAAAATCTTCGATAAAAATACCCTCCGTAAGAATTCTCGACGTACGATATATTTCGAAAATAAGGCGAAATTTATTCTGCGAGCAATTATTGATGATAAAAAAAATTAGTCAATGTCCCCGATCAACCTGCTAGCCCAGTGCCTTTCTTTCCGTGTGCCTTCTGCCCGTATTCAAAACGCATACGTGCATTTACGCACATACGCGCATACCGTCCCAGTGTCTCTGGGCAGAGCGTGTAGTTTCCGTATGGCGGCGTGTTCGGCCGTGAAGCAGCGGAGAGACGGAAGGCAAAAAGAGCGAGTGCGGGCGTCAGGCGTGTACGGCAGTAGGATAGGCGGATGAATTGAGAGGAGAGAGAGAGAGAGAACGAAAGAAACTACGGGTGGCTGAGTGGGGTCCGAAGAAGTCACCTGGTGGGGAACCGGTGCCCCCGGTGCCCGTGGTGGCTCGAGAGTAGGTCAGTGTACCATATTACCTGCCGGCTTCGGGGTGGGCCGGAGGGGGAGGCTTCCGACTCGTCAGTTCCGCAAGTGCCTATAGACACCATCCATACTTGCTCGCAGCCACTAACCTGGTATCTCTGGTGAATGTTCCGCGAATGCTTTTACACAGGCTACCGCTATGCTCGATAGCCCGATACTTTGTGCACGTACGTGTGCTACGTACGGAGTATAGGTTCCGTGCATAGGAACGTTAGTGGTATATGGGCTGAAATAACATTGGCTTTGGAATTCGATGCTCCTTGGCCGCCATTTTGGTACCTGGCTAGACTCTGATTGCAGACGATTAACGGGGAAATTAACGTTAGATACATTTTTCGAGTCGGTTTGAAGTTTAAAAATTTTTTTTTTTACGTACGAGCATAAGCTATTCGGGTACGCTTTTTTTGGGTTTGAATCTTTTGCCTTGTACTTGCCTTATTCGCTTCGCACTGTGTTAACCTTTAACTACTGGTTTCACGTACTTTCCCCGCTCGTGTAGGCTTGCTAGGAGGATTTTCATTGCGGAGTAAGTGCAGCATACGGATTTCGGGGTTTATTTGAATTCGATCGGCTTTATTTTCTCTTGGGGTGGTCGGACTGGTGGGATCCTGCGGATTCTATGTAGTCGAGGATGGATTTTGCTAATTGTTTGTGTAGTTGGTATCTGAGGTTAGGTTTTTTTTTTTCTTCTTTTTTTTCGACGGAATTTCTCTCATCGATTCTCTCTCTTCCTTTTTCTCTTATCCCGAGTTCGAATCCCGAGACACCAGTCCGCCATGTGAAAACGGGGTCATCAATCCGCCCACATGCGATTTTCAACGAATTCGATTAACGGAATATTAAAGGTCTGTTTAACCGTTACGGTTTTTCATTGGGTTGGTATTATTTTTGGAAAAAAGAAATTGAATTTTTGTTGGACAAAAAAAAATTTGTCTTTTCTATACCTTTCGGAATACACGGGTCATTTCAATCCAGATAGTCTTCGGTTTCTTCTTTGACTCCGTTCAAGCGATCAGGTATGCGGTTCGACTCGGTTCTACGCCAAAGAGTAATTAGGTAAACCAACCTCCACTTGGCCCCTAACCCCACTTTCCGCCCCCCTTAATTGTTATTCCGTTAGGATTCGCCAAGAGATCTTCAGTAAGGATCGATCGATCGTACCTTGTAATGATATCGTATTTAGCCAAGCATCGATGTTACCACGAACAGACCATAGCGGCATTTAAGTCTCTAGAACGTCTAATGGATGATATGTATGCAGTGTAGGAGATGCATGTAAAATGAAATTAATTAGATAATTAATTAATCCTTTATCGTGAAATTACATCGATCCTCACGATACCGCTTAATCTTATTAAAAAATCGACTTTTGAATTTCCCGCGGTTGAAACAATTTTTTTTTTTTTTTTTCTTTCAACAGTTGGCAGCTATCCCAAGGTACCCACATAACAACGAGAAACACGTAGCTAGCATCGCGAGGCTAATGAAGCCGCTAAATATAACTGAACCTGAATACCGCTATAATAGAACGAGATAAGGCCCTCATTTGACATATTCGTGTACAAAATGGAATCGATGTGAAAACCAAGTCGTGTAAGGTAAACAGTGCTGACAATTGAATAAAAAAAAAAAATTTTTTTTGCCCATACGATATACGGTTACCGGTAGTTATTTTTTTAATTAAAAATTTTGTGCCGGTAATAAGGTGGTCATTGGGCGATGGGTGGGGG
>NW_014333128.1:62655-63792 GCF_000341935.2 Cephus cinctus | reverse complement strand
GGGTGGAATAAAGGAAGAGGGGGTCGAATATAAAAATTGTCAAGTTTGATGAAAAATGAGGAAAAAATAATTTTACTAATTTATATCGAAATAACGTGCGGGAGCACGTGGAGTGGTATGACTGTCTGGATGTTTGGCTATGATAATGACTCTGCTTTGGCGTTTTGCACTATCCTCTATGATGTAGATGTAGGTCGGCGTGGGATCAGACGATTCGCACGCGCCATTTTTCGCAACGAAAAGGAAAGCTATCTTACGTGCGCGCAGCAAAATCTGGTGTATAGGTTCGGTTCTCTGTCAGCGGGTTAACGGTGCTACGGCCTACTTAGGAGACACGGAGTCGGAGTCCGACTCGTGTGCGTGCTTATATATCCAAATCCAACTGGAGATGGTTAGACGTGCTGTATATCTATATACAGGAGTCAGAGTCCAGGAGCCACACGAGTTAAATTCACTGGGAGATGATACTGCGGTTGGACAGTTTAAAAGGGGCCTTCGTACAATTCCGTACTATGTTCAAAGATTAGGTATAGAAAGAATGAAAAATATAAATTTTCAAAAAAAAAATTTTTTTTTTGAAAATTTTTTAATTTCCAAAATTTTATGTAAACGCTGGGTATATTAACACGTGAATGTGAGTGTAACGTTAACTGGTTATGGACGCGTATTTACTAGGGATTTTGTTTGCTAGTGATATTCTAGTAATTAACGTGATCTTATGGTTAATTTTCGTTTTGTTGGTATTACAGAACGAATGAGGTATCGTTGCTACGTTATCGTCTCTATTGCCATGAGTTTCTAATTTTTCGTGTAATTTCGATAATATCAATTTTTGGCACTGGGAACTAAAGCTAAGTGATAACAGTATGGGGCCCGTTAAGTGAGATTGGGCCCCGAACGTATTCTATGGTTAAACGGATAATAAATCAATCAGTCAGATTGCCGAATTCGCCTTGTGGATCTACCCAGTGATCTCATTGATAAGTAGCTCACCATTGTCGTAGGACCGAAAAGTGGGGCCCAGCCGTGCGATAACCCTACACGTTTTACTTGGCGTAAGGCCCCAACCTCTACGCCATTGGATAACGGTACCAAGCGACGCGTCATGCCGCGACTTCCCCTCCCCTCCTCCCCAGC
>NW_014333128.1:0-62452 GCF_000341935.2 Cephus cinctus | reverse complement strand
CCCCCCCCCGACCAAGACTACGCGAGTTCCCCACTATTTGTCTTGGATTCTCTTTATTCTTTTTCTTCTCCTCCTTTATCCCTCTTTCTCTTTCCCTCTTAATATCGCTGGTCCATCCTTCCTTCCGACAAGCTGCCGATATCCCACCCGAATCCTTCACGGATCTTCAGAATGGATCCGCGAGAGATGACGCTGCTGATTTGCATGATCTTCGTCGTGACGTGACAAGCGGATGTATGCAGGCCTGCAGCTGGTCACGGGGACCCAATTTTGCGAATTGGTACATGATTAACGGGACTGCGGGGTTTTGTCAAATATGATTTGGGACTTCTTTGTTATCCAATTGGTACCGTTCTAGGGATAGGGAAATACGTATCGGGGAAGAATACGGCGCCATAGGGGATTTCAAGTCGAAGTCAAAAGTTGAGGCGCCAATGGAGCTTGATCGGTTACTTTGAGCGATGTGACTTTTTCAGAGATATTGTCATTGTGCGTGATGATTTTTTTTGTTATTCTTTTACATTGTCTTTTTTTTCACTTGTACCCAGGTTCACACCACGAAATATATTTTTAAGAGAGGCAATTTGGTCGCTCGAGTGTACTCGGCCGTAGCTGGCTAGTGTGCTACTAACCTAGTTAGCAGCAGGAGCAAGTCTTTCTTCTCCCGCAGAGAGAAGTGGTATCCACCTACCTACCAACCTACCTACCTACCTTTACCTACCAGTCTGCCAACCTACCTACCTACCTACCGTATGCCATCCACACGGTGTACTCGACGGTATGGTACGGACTCGACATGGTTGGATTGACTGTTCGAATTTTTTGAAATTAAAAATGATCTTTTTCTTCGTCCTTTTATTTAGCTCTGCTATTACCTGGTAGAATTTTCGATGATACCGGGTGTTATGGGGGTAGCATGATAACGGGGGGTTCTGTATACGCACATGTTGAAAATGCCGAATGTTGTTGGTGGGTACCAAGATGATCGTTATCTTGGGTGTATCGAAAGGTGGGATAATTATCGAATGAATTGTGTATCGAGGAGATCGTGTATCGTCTGTAGCAAGAATTTTCCTGTCTGATGTTCCAGGTCCTCGCGGCGCCGTTGGCGGTTGCAGCACCCCCGGCAGTAGAGTGGATCCCTGGTGGAATCCTGGTCCCCTATTCCCGACGGTCCCGGTCCCTGGTCCCCAGAGGTCCGAAGAGGGGCCACCGGTTAACAATCTTCAGTACTGCAGCCCCGGGCGAGGATCGAGCTCGTCATCGACGCCGCCGACTCCTACCACGTACGTCGGGCTGTCGTCGACGCCGTCCTGCCATCATCAGAGAAATCCTTACGGAATCGCGGCTACCTCGACCTCTACATCGGCGAGCCTCGGTCTCGTGGACTCGATCGCCCGGGGCGCCGATGTCGTAGCATCCTCTGGATACGGTTCGATATCGGGGACTTCGTCTGGGAACGTGCTGTCGGCGTTACTTGCTGCCTCGACCGCGACGGCGACGTCGGGAAGCGTCTCGACAGTGACGGAGAACGTACAGATCGCCCGGGGAGTCCCGTCCTCGGGACAGAGCAACGTGCTCTCGTCGTTGCTGGCCTCGACGTCGAACTCACCCGGAGCGTTTTCCTCCTCGGTACCGTCGTCCTCGACCTCGTCCACCGTGTCGTCGGTGGTTCATCATCCACGGGTCGGCGGTGCTGCCACCTCGGCTGACTCGCTGAACAGTATTCTGTCGTCGCTGAACGTCAGAATAAAACCGGAAGACACCTCCGGGGACAGAAACGAATCCAGCAACTTCAACGCTTCCTTATTGAGTTCCTTATTGTCGACCTCGCGGATCTCCGGCTCGCGCAACGACGAGTCCTCCGGCAGTCCTGCCAACCTGACTGGACAGAACGAACGCGATACCGTTACCAACATCAAGGTCGAGTATTCATCCTGCGACGTTCTGGAAGCCGAGGACGACCTCGCCGCGACGTCTCCGTACGACATTATATCGACCTCACGGACCACCAGGAACTTGTCCAGGCAAGGCTGTCGCTCCAAGGACTCCTGTGACGTGGTATCGCCAGGATCAGACATCGCGATCGACATGAAGTACGAGAGGCAATCGGGACCACCCACTGCACCGCCTCATCTCAGTTCATCAGGGGTTGAGCCACCTCACAGTAGTCAAGGCAGCGGGATGGTAGGGGGTTCTCCAGCGGAAGTCGTCGGTGTGGACAGTCTTCTCTTGTCGCCCTGGGGCGCGAGTGGACCAGACTTCTTGGAGCCACCGGATGTCAAGCAAACGGCAGCTGGTATCCAGGATGCCTGGGACACGATCCTCTTGGGATCTGGCGTAGCATCCACGCAGTCTTTGGCAGAGTTGAAGCCACTTCCTCCGTTCACCAATTACACTGGACACCTGAGTATCAACGGTATACCTGGACATCATTACCACACGATAGCATCATCGGCCCAGAGACCGTCCTTGCAGTCGTCATCGCCCACCCCGTCTTCCAATCAAGAGTACTACGAGCCTCCTGTGGTATCCTCGAGTACACCCTGTCCTCAGGGTAGTCAGAAGCAGCAACAGCAACAGCAGCAACAGCAGCAACAACAGCAACAACAGCAGCAGTTACCACAGTCGACGCAGCAGGTTGAGTACGACATAGAGGACATCGCCGAGATCATCGGGTCAGCGATAGCAGACACTACAGTACCTGGTGGTGGGAATGGTCCAGGATCTGAAAACGACCCCGACGCCTCCCGAGACTGGATAGACATAGCGGAGTGGATAGACACTGCATGCTCACCGAAGACCCAGGAGACGACGTCGCCGAGTCCCTACTCCCAGATATACGCCACGACGAATCAGTCAGGTGGACCCGGAGGACAGCAACACGGATCCACACTCCAGAATTTATTGACGCATGGATACGCGCCTTTACTCCAGGCCAGATTACAGGCTGGTAACACCATGCAAAATACGTCATGCGGCGAGACGCCATCCTCGACGAGTCCTTACCCACCGGTGAGTCCTCCAGGTAGAGTCTCCACCTCGTGCAGTCCGGATCACATGCTCCATTCCTCGTTCGCCGCGCCCTCTCATCCTAGAAAGCGGCCGCGTCCCGCACCAGGTTCCCAGAATCCCTCGAAGAAGAGTCCTGGCGCCACGACGGGCCTACCGTACGGCACGGAGTCCAGTCTGATTGGCGGCAAAGAGAAACCCGTTCACAGGTGTGGAATCTGCAATCGCGGCTTCCTCAACAAGAGTAACATAAAGGTGCATCTAAGGACTCACACGGGCGAGAAGCCATTTCGCTGCGAGGTATGCGGCAAGGCCTTCCGGCAGAAGGCGCATCTCATTAAGCATCAACAGATTCACAAGAGAATTGGTCGCGATTAACGAGTGTTCAAATTGGAGACCGGAAGCGGTCAGTGTCTTTAACCATCGGTAGTTACGGTTTCCGGATTGAAGAGGTCGTTGCGGCGGGTGAACGGCCCTTAGATGGTATAAGAAAAAGGGAAAAACGGATTTAAGTAAACGAAAGACGACAAGAAGAAAGAGCACACGGGGTCTCTGCGCCCTACCCGCCCGCCCCCCCAACCCTCTCGCAGACACGTGAGGGCCCACAGTATTATTCGCCAGGGTGTTTTTCTTTAATTGCGTCCTTTCTGTATAAAGTAGACCAAAATAACGACGGATTGTGATTCGTATCGGGAACGCAGTTTCTGCGCATGCGCAATCGTACTTAAGTTCGGCCGATCGTCGCGCCACGGTCTGCTCTTTCGTTACTTGACTTTAACCGTTCGACGTGGGTCTAGGCATGAAGCCTGAAGTTCACTCGAGTCCGATGGGTAGGACGATGACGAATATGACGATAATACGGATGACGATGACGTCACTTTTAGCCTCGTTAACGGGTACGAAACGTACGACGTTCGTCCTGGGTCTTGATCGTTGATTTCTTACGCGCATACATAGACATTTCTCTCTTTCGTTCTCACGGGAGTTTGTTGAAAGCGAGAAACTTGCGACTGTCGATTACCCCCTCTTCCACCCAGCCCCCCGTCCACCTACCAGTGTACGTTTGTCTATCTGTCTGTCTCTGTCTATCTCTTATGTACATACTCGCCTGCGTACAAAAGCGAACGAGAAACATCGAGCATTGATTAGAGATACAGAAATAATTCGCAATAAAAGTGTTTTAAGATATTTTGGGTAACTCAAAGCAAAAGGACGTACAAAAATAGGATTTTTCAACGGGCGTACGACCTTTTGCTTTTGGTCAGCCGATTTCGTATGCTGCGTATATTGGTGATACACGAGAGTATACTAGAAGTGCGCGTCTTTATAGGTTAGGACTAAAGTCGCGCATCGAACGATGTACCTACGGTTCTTTAAGTTAAGTTCTTATCAGTTGTTCTGTTTTATTTATAATGCTTTTATATTATATATTCTTCCACGTATCCATATTCGGAATTTACATGGCCTAGTGTCTCGATTTCCTCTCTTTCTCCTGATTCCTTCGCTTTAGTTAACTATTTCTCTTTTTTCTTTTCTTTTCACTCCCCCCCCCACCCCCCCGCACCTCTCTCTTTCTCTACTCCATGCTCCTTATTTATTTCTGTAAATTTTTATTATTATTAATATTATTATTCTTATTGTTATCCTCTTATTTCATTGTATAATAGTCTTTGTAATCTTCTCACTGATTCTTTATTCCTTCGCAGCATAGATATTACGTTATCTATGCTTAGAATGAAAATGAAAAAAAAAAAGTCGTCATCCTATAGGACCAACCATACGGGTTTTTAATAAGACATATGGATCTTGTTTTTCTGTCAATATATATATATTTTTTTGAAAATTTTTTCTGTAAAGTCTACTCGCTCTTCTGTGTCTACACTACTTCCGCTTTCATCTATGGTGCGCGTGATCGGTGATTGATGCGTCTTCTGATTATGTATAAAGCTAGCTCTTTTTTTCTCTTTTTTGTGGATATTTATAAATTAACGATCGATTAAACATTTGTTATTGTAAAGAAATTTTAATTTTTATACGTATACCCGTCCCCTTCTCTCTTTCCTTTCTTGTTTTATTTTTTAACGTCGGATTTATTTTTTTCGTTTTTTTTTCCCCCTTTTCCTTACCCATCCCTTCGCTACAGGACACCGATATTATTTTTTATCTCTATTATCGTATTTTAATATATTTATTTTATCTCTACACTTTACTCACTCACACTTCTCTACCTCTTTTGTTCTCACTACCGCTACTCACTGTCTATTGTCTTACTGTATGTTCTAGTTATTTATTTTCACCCCTAGCCTTAATCACTGTACTGTCTAGGTATTTTTTTGGTCTCTTCTTGATTTGTAGATACTGTATCACTTTGTCTGAATTTTTCTTATCTCGAATCCACTTCCTCCCCTTTCCGTAACGCTTATACGAAGAGGTTATAATGGAGATGATAGAAAGTATTTTCTATTGCCCGGCGGTTCTTCGTAGGATTTTCAAAAAGAAGAGAAAAGATACACGAGTGAGAAAATTGATTTGGAAAATAAGTATTTTTCGTGAAAATCCTCGCATTGTTGTTTCCACGGGAAACGACGACCCGCAGATCTCAATTCCAAAATTAACCGCATTTCTCGTGAGAATCGCTGTGAAGATTGGCTAACTTAGCCAAAATTCTTCAATATCCTATTCTTATTTATTTTGAAAATAATTTTAAAAATTCGAAAAATCCCCTCCCAACTCCCCATACCCCCTCCGCTTATACCCTTTACATTTGTCCGTCCACTAAATCCACATTCCTGAAATCCCACGCGTTTAAAGTCGCTTCGAAGGAAAAATTTCTACGGTTGTCAGAATGTACATTTATATATATAGTAAAAAAAAAAAAAAAAAAAAGAAAAAATAATGAAAATGGGATTTCGATGAACCACGGAGTTGTTGTGTTCAGCGCAGCATAGCGACTGTCACTCGGTACCTAGCGTAGCTGGCTACGCAAAAACTGTTTATAGATTTGTTAATGACAATTATTTAATATTTAATTGATAAGGAGAATCCCTATGATAAGGTGTAAACGATGCGCGTCCACATTCTCCAGTTCGCGAAATACCCAGTCCCCTACCACCTCACGATCTTTATTTTCTTCATTATTCGAACATTCCTTCCTCTTCGATTTCCATTTCCGCATCCGATTCGCCAATAAGCGCGTTTCGCGTACGATCCAAGAGAAATGATGAGTAACAATAATAATGATACAGTTACGGATAACTCGAGGCAACCAGCTCCACAATGCTTGTTTCCCTTAAAAAAGATTTAAAAAAATAAAAACACTAAATCTTTCGGCAGTATTGTGTATCTACCCTATATAATAATTACTATAGCGTACCTATCGTAATGTCTAGGGACCCTAGCCGTTTAAGGATATTAGACCTGTTGTTGATATTTTTTTCACTGTTTTACCTAATGTACTATCACTTTATTTGTAATGCCTGTTAAGTTTTTTTTTCTTCTTCTTCTTTCTCTCTCTCTCTCTCGACAATCCTGCCAACCTACGTTGTGCCGAGGATATGCAATAAATACGTCATTCTTATATTTTCGTTCTCTCCTCATTTCCTCGACCCCGCTTCTTTATTCTGTAAGTGAAAGGAATACGTTTATCAGAGAATAGCGTGTGCAAAAAAAGATAGTAAAAAAAAGAGAGAAAAAAAATCCTCGAAACTCTTCTTTACATTAAAACGTATCTGATCTCGCGTTGGCAAGACACTGGAGATCCAAAGGAGCGTCGGAGCAGCAGCATCGCGTGGTGACCTAAATCTCTGGGCCAGTCGGTCCCAGTGGATTGGAAGTCAGCACGTTGAATATCGTTAGAATCGATAAATCCTTACGTAACGAGCAATAAAAGTACAAGTCACGAAAAAGCCACGTATGCCGTCCAAGAGTCTTGTGTGAATTCTCCATTTTTCTGGTACACAATTCATACATGAAATCTCCAGGAACACGTGTGACTCGGAAGGCTTTGGAATCTCTTCGATCAATTCTTCCGACGTCCTTGTACATCGGTATCCTTCGTTATTTGAATTTTTCTTCTAAATCCACGTGTCCTTTCCAAGGATCCAGCAAGTGTTAATACGGCTGCCTGTAATAATAGAAAATGGAGTCGATAAAGGCCGCCATTAAGGAAGCTCATAGCCGTGGCGACTAGCAGCGTTCGCACTGTAGCTTCTTAAAGAAAGTCTTTCACCGTGTAGGCCAGTGCCGTGGCGGAGAGTAGGAGAGTGACTGAGTGAGAGAGAGAGATGGTTAGGAGAGTAAAGAGAAGCCATGGAGGAAGTTGGTATACTTCGTTGGTACCAGGCAGCGATGTTCCACTTACAACGGCACACTTAGCAACCGCTTCGCTTCAGGATCCTGCAAGAGTGGGTCTATCCTACGCCTGCTTACTGTTAGTGCTGCTTGCCGTTTATACGAGACTCCTGGCCGGGTCTACGTCGACGTCCTCGACATGGAGCACGGTATACTTGGACGTCTCTACCTGCTGGTACACACATGGCTTCTGGTTGTCAAAGATTGTGCAGGAACCAGGCCAGCTTGAAATTTCTGACACACTTTTTTGGCTCACCGATCGTCCGCACTCTGCTTTGGGCCTTATTCGTCGGCTTCGTTTTGCTGGAAAGAATAATATTTTTTTTTATTATTCATTTCTGGACTTTTTCAAGAAAATTATACAGAGATTTGGCTATTTTGAATTTTAGGCTTATCGGATTTTTTATTTCTTTTTCACGTGCGAGGGGTTGGTTATATCGAGTGGAATGTATATTTAGATTACTTGGGCAATTCGATGCTTGCCCGTTATAACGGAATTTTGGAAATTTTCAATAATAAGAATTTTATTTTTGGTATCAGTGACACGTGCACCGAGCTATGTGCTTTCGCGAGAACCCGTTAGTAATTTAGGGGAAATTTTGCGTTTCAAATTCTTGGCTGGAAATTGAAAATATTTTTAATTACGAAATTTGAAAATAATTTTTTCTAATAATCGTACCAGGAACGGGCTCTGCGCTGTTTAAACGATCCAATCGTGATTACACGGATTTTCTTGATGCGGCTCAATCAATCAATCACTGTTTATAATTAGTCTGACAAATTCATTAAGAACTTTGAGTTCAATAATTCAGCCGTCTCACGATACGCAACAAGGCAGTAATTTCATCAATTTTGTCTTTTAGCCAGAAATACTTTCGCAATTTTGTAAATAAAGTGAATGATTATAATTAAAACCAATGCAAAGGATGTGAGTGGTACAGTTCACACAGAGCATAAGAGGGTTCTTCTTGTGAATGGACGCCGGGCGTGGGCGTCGGGACGCAAAAGGTACATACATATATATACACCTATAACAAACAAGAACAGATATATATATATATATATATATATATATATATATATACTGATACAGAAGATTTTTCATTCCCGTGGTAAAGTTCCCATCGCTCTCCGAATATCGCTCGTCTTTAACGCAATCTTCCAGCAAGTAGATCGTGTCAAAAGATTCCATCTTCTTGCGAACGACTGGATTCGCAAAGTCGAGGAAAATTTGCGACGCGAGATAGATGCTATGGAAACATACATAAAACATTGGATAACGAGAAAGAGATTGGTCGGTGTAAATAATTCAAGAGAGTCCGAAAGCACAAATCTTAGAAAAGAAAATTTGACAAAAAACCTCTGCAATTGACATTCCGTTCATTTACATTGACAGACAGTAATATTAATATAGAATATTTTTGGTAACTTCATTAATCTATAACACGTGTCATGCGTGTAAAGGTGAATCTCTATAAATGATTTTATACATATGGAAAACTGTCCTAGCGAATAGTTACTAGCGGTATATCTAGCTGTGAGCGATGTATGTCGTGCATGAAACTCCTATCAGGTTCCAGCATAGATTTCTCCAGTGTTACCAATTGTAGGATTCTTATATAGTAAGTATAGAGGAATAATTAGTAACGGTAGATATTAAGAATTAATCAATTGCGCTTGAGAGATGACATTAAACTCAGGATTTGGACGAGTAAGATATACGTTGGACTAGTGACATTCAATAGTGGGTCTTACAGTGACATTTCAAACCGTGTGAGAAATCGTTTCAAGGATCAAGGTAACCATCGGGCCCAATTTCACTAGAAAAATTACATCCAACAATTGTATAAAGTTTAGGTATACAACAGTTACTGTTTGCTTTAGATTGATCGAACAATAATAAAAGTCCTTATCATTTATCTTTGTCTCTATCGAGCAATGTGAATCCGTAAGTGAGCCGTAAACTCCTTACGGCCGCTCGACAGCCGTGAACGCGGCTAATGGGCCGAATGGCCGTCGCGGCCGGCTTAATGATCAAGTTCGATTTCTCTTGGCATCATAACTCGCACACGGTGAAAACTTTATGGGAATCTATCCAAAAATTTGCCAGGAGTGTCTCCGGCCGATGACGCAGTCGAATCAAATTCAAAGAGTAGTAGAAGCACTGAAAAAAATGCATTATATCCACACATATATATATATGACATACTCATGCATAAAATTGCGAATATAAAATAATAAAGTCCCACCTGACATTTTTGTTCATTTAATCTGTTATGGGACTCACGGGTAAGTTTTATGAAGAATAAAAAGAATCCATGGTATAAGTATCCTGGTGTCTCCCTGTATGGGACTGTAAGTCGTGAGTCCCAAGCTGATCGTACTTGCAGTATGTATGCCTGGGGTACCGAGTTCGAGCTCTGCCTACGAGGGGCCCGACTGGGACCGACATCCACGTACTGCGGTGGGACCTTGTTTCGTGACCCACATAAAGCAAGGCCGTTAACACTCACGATACACTCGTATGGGCTGGGTCTATACTACCGAGTATGGGGTCCTGCGTAGCCATGGATATCACCATAGAGAATTAAATAGTTGGAACTATATAGATACCATGCAACACGCGAGGCTCTCCGTGTAGCAGTACCACGTATGGGATCCTCGGACTGGACAAGGTATATGTATACCCCCATAGCTGTGTTTTACATTTAAATAATCAACAGGGCCGGCAGTCTTCATGGGGGTCCAGTTCTTCCTTCCTGAATCCCATGTAGACTCTCATGATAAAAATTCCCTGTAATCTTCTCATTGATCTCCGAATCTTCTTTATTTCATATACCTTTAAAAATGTCTCCGCGTTAAACCAAAACAAAAAGTCATAGTGCATTTTGACTTTTGATTTATATGATTATTTAACATACTTTGTCATTGATATTCAGTGTATATAGAAAATCTAAAAGTCATTACCTTTTAGAACTGGATCGATGAACTTGGTTTCGTGATGCTGTCATTCATACTGACAATGACAATGACAATGAACTCTGGTGTACGCCCTCGAGGAAGAATGTCAGAGTTGGCGGCCCTGGGCCCTACTCTTCGCTGGGACTTGCGTACTTACGTACCTTACGTATGTGAGAGCCTTAGTAGGCCACACAGAGCTGCTCTAACACAACAGAGACACGCATATACTCTCTTCTCTCTCTTCATTCCTCCCTTGTCCTCGATCACAAAGACACACGCAGGAAACATTATCATATCCACGCTCCGCCATGCTGCGAGTACCGAGTCAACTTCCAGTCGGGCATCCTTGTTCCCTGGCGATGCCTTGATCTTGACTCGGTGCACGGCCTACGGCTATATAGATATACTACACTGCGGACACGCTGCATATATATATATACATAGAATTGCTATTCTCTTGTTCTTTATAACCGCCTATTCACCGCTCTCCACTCTCGCGTAATCCAACCCAACATCGGTACAAACTCCGGGTACTTAGACTCTCTCGCGTCGCTGTCTTTTTGCATATAGATTTTAATATTTGTCATGTTTTATAGGATTTCCTGATCAACTAGCTAGTTCGTTAACGAGGATGATTCCTGGATTTCTTTTTATTGAGCAATTTTAATTAATTGAGAGAAACTTACGAGGATTACTGTTATGCCGGGAGGGAGATTTAATTGTAGTGTAAAGATAATGTAGTATCGGTTGCAATGAAAGCGGTAAAAACAGTCTAGAAATTATGAGACTATTTGGTAATATTATCATATGATTTAGTGTATGCTATTGAATTCAGTTACTCACGGAGCTTCGTGCTGAGTTTGAGAGGCGGTGCCAGCGCCATCTTGTAGTGGAAAAGTAGTTTGAATTGAAACTAGTGATGGCGCCACCATAGCGATTCCCGTTGACGGCTTATACAAATATTTGGAGCATGGCAAGTGTCGTTATTTTCAATTTCACGGAAAGAATTTACACGTTTTTTGTAGCAATTGCTAACTGAATACACAGACGGAACCGCGATATATAAATCTGTCTAGTGTATTGCATAAATTTGCGGGAAACGTTAATGATTAACAGGAATTCGCCGATAGTCAGTGATAACGCGTAATAAAAAGTAATAAATCGTGGATTGTCAATTGAAAATTCAAAGAATGTCTGATATTAGTTCAATTGTCTGTTTTGGCGAATCAAAAGGAAAAAAAATAAACTGTACCAGCACGGATACGTAATGACAATAATACCAAAGGTTAATATCACAAAGAAAGCAATAGTCCCTCCTAAGAGTGTTTTAAAACATGAAAGAGAAGGAAAAGGGGCAAGGGTTGTTTGCGTGATGTCGAGGGTAGTATCGATTGACCTAAATCTTAGGAATGAACTTTGAACTCGCAAACTTCGACTATTTCCCCAAGTGCACGCGATGTCCCGTTATCCCGTGCATCCAGCGATCCACCTACACTGCACGTAAGGAATTAAAAAGAAAAACCTTGAGGAAGGATAACGACCCAGGAAACATAGAGAGATAAGTGGTGATCATTGTTATTCTTTGATCAATGATAGGAACACAGAAAAAAACAATTAACAGTCTTATATATTAATAAAAACACAATAGAATTTACAGAGTATTCAATATATTTTGTTTCATTTTGTTTTTACAATCCTCGCGTTTACTCGAAAGCGCGAGCGTGTACGCTTTTTTTATTTTTGATTGTGCTACAGAAACGTCTTTGAAATAAAATTGTCCGTTACGTACTTCATCATCTTTATTCGTTGACCACGATTTTATTAGCGCGAATTTGCGAATTGCGATTCCTTCGCTATGCGTCTTGCCAATGGACGCCAGGATCGCGATTACACCTTTGAGGATTCGAGTACGATTCCATTTGGGACCCTACTCAATGGCAATTCTATGTATAATCTCTTGGGCATAAGGCCCAGCAACTGTCTAACCTTCAGTCGCTCTGTGCTTAATAGCGTGGCGTGGGCGTTACTTAAAGGGGGATCAAGGTACGCTCAGCTGAATTATAAATTAAGGCGAATACACAATTTGCCCGTAGTTTGTGCATGCGTGCGTGCAGATAAAATCGACCCGTAAGTAAATTCTGAGGTCTAGGGGACTGCCTTCGCATTAAAAGGCACAGATAGATGGCCTCTAGAAACAGATTTTACTTGTGGATAGACTATACCTTGTGCACCGTACTATACTACACTTATATACAGAGTGATTAAATTCAAACGTAACAGCCAGATGGTGCCATATAAATGATGGCACTTGTTATATTTGACTGGTACGTTTGAAATGGATAACCTTGTGTGTGTGTAAATATATATATATATATATATATATATAGATTTGTATGTATCGACTAATAATGGACGTTTCAAATATACTCGACGCTTTCAGAGTATCCTCAACTTTATAGACTGCGTATAAAGTCTCTTTTCACGCTCCACAGTTTTATTTTTATAGACTATACAGAAGTCTTAAAAGTTCACTTCAAGAAGATTCTATACAGTGTTTGTCTGATATTAATTTTATGCTTAAAGGCCCCGTGTTTCTATTCGACATCCGCCTGACAAAGGGCCGCCATATTTACAGTGTGGATAACACGCGATGTGAACTCCCAGAGTTCGGCACCTTTTCTTTTTTTCTTTATTTTTCACGTTTTGAACGATCTACGCACCTGCGTGATTCTAGAGAGGTGAGTTTTTCCTATGCTAGTACCTACATAGTATATTGTCTCATCCTCCATTCGTATTGACCTATTGATTTATCGATCGATTGATCTATTTCTTTTGTATACAATTCCATTTGCTTCTTTTCCCGTTTTAGACGCTTTAGAGGGTTACACGGTGACACCTTGTTGGGCTAATAGCTGCTTTCTCTGATGAAGACTTGGCGACTCCTCGTGAACTTCTAAGGTGGACTTGGTTATGGATGAGTCAAAGGACTTTGATGTCTTAAGATTGTTCAGTGCCTTGAGACAGGTGCTCGTGGATATCTCCAAGGACTTGGAACTCTTTAGAGAAGCGTTAGCAAGTTTCCTAATAGTTTCCGAAATTGGGCACATTATGAAATCCTTATCCTTATCGCGTCTCCTGCGATTGTCTTCGGAGGCAACAGCAGAATCGAGTTCACACAAAGCTTCCTGTATGTCCTGTAACTCTTTCTGGTCCAGGGCCTTCCGGTCCGGAGTCTTCGAATTGCCCAGCATGTTCTCCACTTTCTCTCTCGTCCTTAAACTTTTTGTCTCAATACTCTCAACCTTCTCCAAAGGATCCTTAGGTTCCTCTTGACTGAGTAAGGACTTGGGTGGTGCCTCGACGTAGCCGCTCTCGTCGCTGTCGGCTTCCTCATCAAGGGAATCCAACCGGAAGAACTCATCCTCCTCTAGGATCTCTGCCTCGGCCTTCTTCGAAATATATTTTTCACACCTGGCGCCTTCTAATCTTCTTTCCTGACTGTTCTCTAATCTTCTAGGACTCTCACCCCTCGGTCTATAATCAACGACCTCGTCAACGCCGAAGTCTTCTCCCTCTTCGAAGTCGAAGACATTCGACCTGACCTCCTCTTCCTCCTCTTCCAATTCTTCTTCCTCTTCCTCCTCGTCGGTCCTGATCAAGAACCTTTTACGGTTTGTCGAGCTACTCAGAAACTTCGGACTTCCGGTGCAGGTCATAAAGTTCGGCGAACCTTCAGAATTCCTCCTAAGTCCCGTAGCACCAGGACGCAGTACCTCGTCCGAGAAGAAGACTCTCCTAGGACTCCTGACCTCTGACTCCCTGACAGGATGAGCATCCTCAGCTCCTGGCGCCCTCTCCTCGCTATTGGCTGTACTGGCCGTTTCACAACCGCTCGATATGCTACCATTCTCATCAGAAGACTCTCCAGAGGTACGATTCAACGCATCCACTAGACGAGCTATCCTCCAGTCTTCCTGCTCCTGCCAGCTGCGAGCGACGTTCTCCAGGGTACGCAGTTCCTCCAGAAGACGTTGCTGCTCTATCTCTTCAGCCACAGAGTCCTCCTCGATGGCCGACAGTTTTGGTGCACTCTTCGACCTTTCCAAGGGTGGTCTGTAATTCTGCCCTCCGGTACTCAACAGGATCTTTCTCCTTGGCAGCGACGGATTCTCATACACGGCATTGGCCAGCGAGAGTCTAACGGAAGCCAATCAAAGAAGAGAAAAGAAAAGGTAATAAAAAAGATCATGAAAAATTATATGAAAAATCATCTACCAAACAAATATATTAATACCTGGCATTCTGTCTAGAGACTTTGTCACGTCTGAATTCCAACAACGCCTGCTGTAACCTGGTGTTCAAGATGGACGCCAGTCTCCTGGCAGTCGACTCCTTGAAGCAAAGCGCAGCGTGGCACCTCAGTTCCGGTCTCAACCTACGTCCCTCGTGTCTGTAAACCCAGACGAATAGTCTAGGATGTGAAGCAGGAGCCGTGCAATACGTCACTCTGTGTGCCCAATATTCAGTCAGGCCATGATCCTTGGTGGTGGCAGTGAGTCCGCCATTTGTGATAGTGAGTCTCATAGTGACGTCAGGTCGACTGCTGCTCACATAATTCCTCCATAAAGTGGACACAGGCTTCTCCACGCATCCATCTCCTGGAACGACAACAATCATCCAACATCAATATTCCGTCTTGTCAATTAAATTAATTAATTAATTTTTAACGCTTTCATAAACGTTAATCATTAATTAAAATGCGCAATAACTTCGTTCATAGCGCCGACCAAAGTGTTTTACCCAAAGGAGCATCATCAAGCTTCTCCTTCTCTCGTTTGACTTTATATAACCTCACTACGTCATTTATATATTAAGCGTCCAAAACTATCGGCGTCACGACTCTTCGGTGCCGCATAACGCTCCGTTCTGGAATTCGATTCCGCAAGTCCCATTCCGTCAGGCAGGGATCGCCTTACCAATTTAGAGATACAGGAAGTGATAGTACAGTTAGTTAGAGACACGAAGAAGGCGCAGGTACAGAAGTAGCTACAGACAGTGTTGGTCGGTCGACGTCGACCACCCTTAAGGCGAAGGCGACGCCTTAAGGCTGCCGGCGCTCCTCGACGACCATATTGCAACGTGCGAGACGCAATTTCAAAACGGAATAGCAATGGGACAAAAGTTTATGAGGTACAGCAAGAGTTCAGATTTGATAAACGAATGTCGATGCTCTGACGTCAGCGGGAGGACTGCTTTGAATTCTAACACGCAAGTGCGCGACAAGAGAACGCGATTCTCGCGTACAAAAAAGTTTCCTGAACATTCTCGAGCGAGAATGTATATACGTATAAGCGCCGTGGAAAAATGTTTTACTCGAAAACAAACGTTTACTTTGTAACCTATGACACGTTTGGCGATAGATTTTATCCTTGAGGAATTCTTTCTCGGACTGTACCTTCTAGGCTTAGTTATGGATCTAGCAACTTTGTTGAAACTATAGAAATCTTCTGGCGACTCGTAAAAACAATGGCTGAAGGTCTGCGTATCTAAAAATGCCGCCTACGCTTGAATTACTATCAGCAATTTGTTATTTCACCACTGCGTCGTTTGGCTGATGGATTGGCAGGGAAATACTATACATATTTATATATTTAAAAATGCTCGATATTGCACCTGTTATTCGTACTGCGGTTCCTGATGTATTGAGAGATTAGCTGATATCAAGTGTTTTTGTTGATATCGTCAAATTTATTTTTCCAAGCTACACTATATATGGACGTACGGGATTCCTGTACCGGAAATCATATTAATCCGGGCACTTGTAATTTTTTAAAGTCACTCGCGACATTGACGGACGATACGAATCTTAAGATTTTGCGATTTTTTAAATCAAAATTCATATCTATCAGCCGTCACTGATTTACAGGTGAATAATTACAGGTGAATAAATAATGTAGAGTTACATCTGCGTTTGTCAGAAGCCACAAAGATTATTTTTATTGGAGATAAAAATTAACTGGAGCACTCGTGACGGCAATCTCACGATAAATGGTGTCCATATGACGAGATGAATTTATTGTGAAAAAGCAAGAACTTCGCCGCCCTTACCGAAGGCAATTCGAAACCAGGAAGAAGTCAGGTTATGGACGCGGAAGAAAACTTGTTTTTTTTTTTCCCATCTGGAAAGTTACTGGAAGTATCGACAGTCGGTAATAAAGAAAATAACAGACTGTGATGTCGGCAACTGGATAATAGAAAAATATATCGTCTGTCACGTCGTAACGATACTTTAAGTTAGAGTTAAAGATAATTTTTTTTCCACGAATCTTACTTCTCGTACGTTTCCATTGAAATTTTTTCTAGTGATAAAGAACTTTGCTCCTTTTCACAAAGTCCCCTAGAATCATACCGTCCGCGTATTACCAAAGTATGACAAGCTTCTTGAATTCTGTATCCATCGGAAAAATTTGTCATATCACCTCGACGGAGTTTTCACGTAAGTGTCTATTTTAGGTCATTCAAATAATTGGCACCTGCCTATCTAAAGGGTGTCACATCCCAGGTGCCAATAGAATTAAATTAATATCGGATTTATTCACGTGGATTAGACCTGCGCATGAGTATGGTAAATGCAGATTAGAAAAAAAAAAAAATTGCGAAATTTTTCAATATATCATCAAAGACCAGTATTCGTATTTTTATTGGCAAAGATCCAGCCACGTGTTTGCTTGTGAGAATCTACTGAGAAATTCTATTTTAATCCTTCTCTTTTATTTTTCCTCTCTTTTTTCTTTTTTACCAAGAAAATCCCACTGATAATTACCCAGTGTATTTCTACGGTATATCTGATCTTCGAGCGACCCGTTAATTATCTTTGTCGGCGGAACGCATGCGGAAATTATTTTTTTTTAATTTATACAAAAAAATTGTGCTTTGTCAACCGGTCACCCGGTATATTTGCACAAGTTGGCGAGTCACGAAGATGTTTTCAGGTTAGCTAACATTATTGTATATGTTTGTACGTATTACAAATTTTTCTTTGCTTTTTCCTTTTTCAGTCAATTTTATTTACGAGCTCCGATCCTCTTGCTAATTTTGGCATTGCTCTTTCTTCACGATTCACGTTCTCGCGAAATACAAATATCAAAGAAATTTTTTTTGCAAAACTACAAGCTCATATTATTTAATATGAGTATTTTTGCATTCGTCGAAAGTAACTATTACGTAATAAACGGCTTCAACTAATTGAATCCTCTTCTGGCTACGTTATTGATCGCTAGAAATAACGTATGGATTGATTAGAATCGGCGTAAGCCGATAAGAGGCTTATTTTGCGAACATCCGACTTACGGTTACCTCTCGCAAAGACGATTCTACTTTTATCACATATTACGTAAATTCATATATAAGTTTGTCTAATCCCCGGATTTTAGTCTAGTCGGTACAGTCCGGTTATGAATTAATTAAATTTCTTTATCAATATCAATACGTTCATTTTCCACAAAGCGATCGTTATCGGTGATAAAGACGTGATAATTTTTACATTGTCCCATCCGGTTTTATTTCTGCGTAAAATAATTATCGATACAATCAATAACTACGTGAGCTCGAATACGTTTGAAAAAATTTTCGATTAAAATGTTCACATTAGTAATATCTGATTGCCTGATGGAGAAGGAAGAAGGGGCAGTCCCGATAACGTCCCGACATAAACAAGAATCACGATCAAGAAAACAATTCGATTACTATGAAAACACTTGAACGATCTCAAAATAAAAAAGAAATCGTAATTAAAAATATGTTCGATCTAATAATAGAAGTTCCGTAAACTGAATCTTATCGTGAAGTGACCCATTCGTATTTTCATACTTTTAATATCCCTTTATAAATTATCAGTGATAAAGGAACATACGTCACGAAGTTTCCGAGTACTTTGGATCTGGGAAATAATGTAAAACGGTTTGTTACAGTTGTCGCTGGTTCACACTGGCAAGTACTTTCTACTTGATCTCCACGAGAAAGCTAAGCCTCCGAGTATTAAGGTCTGATAGAGGGTCGACACGGAAGAGGAGATTTCAGACCCCCCCCCTCAAAAAAAAAATGAAAACTAATGATTAGTTTAATTTGAAAAAAAAGATCCAGGTAATATAAAAATTTCAATTTTTTTTTTTTTCAAAAAAAATCTTGCACTTGTTTACACAGAATTAAAAGAAGCACCGATATGGACAGCTGACCCAAGGAGTAACCCCCTTCTCGAATTTCCAGTGTCTAGGTGCATCAGGGTCATGATACTCTTGGTCCCAGGGTTACGGTATCGGTTCGCCAGGAAAAAGAAGTTCAGTCGGTAATGTCGTGTCCGAGGATTACATGCTCTCGACCCAGTCTCGATGGCTATGGTATGCAGAGAAAGTAGGAGGTCCGGTAGACCCTGGATACGCCTATGTCCGGTCAATGCACCGAATAAATTTTACATCCTGGGTACCAGAAGAAGTCCAGGTGAAGCTTACGGGCGACCTGAACTTCTCGTTGTTCTCAGTACGTAACTCGGCACGTTTTTCATTCGAAATTCAAAATACGGTTGAACGGCCGTACGAGCGTGCTGCGTTACGCGTTGGAATTTTTCAATCGTCCCGCTAAATATTCCTGCGCACTTCCGGTCCCCCCGGGACGGGATTCGCTGCTCGTGTGCCTCGACTCTAGATTGGCTCCATACGACGTAAGCGTTTGATTAATGGCTTTAATTACCGGTTTGTCCCCAGGCTGAATTATCGACTAGGAGCGTCCCTGCGCCATTATACTCTGCTTGCGCCTTTATTTTTTTGGGCCCAAAACCAAAAAATACCATGATCCAATCACTCGTCTCGGGAAGAACCAACTGGTGACTGGTATCTACATTTTTTTTGTGTTCCCCATTAGCACGAACCAATTTTTTCATGGAGAAAAATACATCACAGACTTGGTCAGAATTATCGGTTCTAGAACTGTCTCGGACCTGTTCGGAACTCGAGGCAGAACAATACTGGAATCCAGCACCCCCTGCCTGTCTGCACTGAGGTGTGCAGCGCTGCGGTTCCAGCTTCCAGCATTGTCTAAAAAATAGTTCCGACCGGAACTATGGTTCCAACATTGAGCACCAGAGAGAACAATCCTGGAACCTGTTCGGAACTCATCGGAAAGTAACACTGTGGCGGTTCCACCTATTTTTTAACCTAGCGCTGCCATAGGTTTGGACTAAGTGGGGCAGAGCTCTAAAATTTTCATCAGGGTACTCAGTTAGCACTGAAATGGCCATCAGCTATAACTCAAAGAACTATTTCGAAAAACTGGAACTCTGTTTTTTTAAATTTAATCAAAGAGATCCCAACTTCGCACGACCATCTGATAGTTGGTATCAATTGATATGGGATGAAAAAAAAAAGAGAGTTGACAGTCTCCTTACCTTTGGCCCAACCAGTGAGCACGTTTCCAAGATAGGCAACCTTGTAGCAAGGATCGTATTCGGTAATGGATGCGTTTCCCCTGTGTCTCCTCCAGAGTCTCCCCAATCCCCTCTTCAAGGACCTGAGGGTCTTGTGTCCAAATTCTTTACTGGTAGAACCAGGCTGACCGGAAGTAGTCCCATCATCGACCGGGGCTGCTACCACGTCTCCCATCATTTTCATAATTCACTGCCCTGCTGTATTACTTATATACTCGAAGCTCGACTATGCCGCGAAATTCAAAATATTTTTTTTTTGATAGACAGTCAATTTTCAAAATTCTTTTTCCCAACTTTTTTTCACTATCTTATATCTTCCTCTATCAGCCGCTTTTCTTTCCTTCTCCTTTCCTCAGGCTAATCCTCCATGTCCTCTTGGGCTATCTTGCCATCGCGAGATCCGCGAACGTTCTACATCGTCAGTCGCGGGAAACTGAATGGCCGAACTGGTGGTCACGCCAAGTTAAGCTCCGTTCACACTGACAACTGCGTAAACGACTCGCCTACTGGCCGTTGACTCTGCACACCTTCCAGTATCATTTACTCCCAACGTGAGGGCGGAGATAGAGAAGGAGAAACGTTATCACGTGACGATGACACTTATCAGTACTTTGTTTACTCTTAGTAACTCGGCACTCTGGTAAACGGTTTTACTAATTCGTCAGAGTACACAACAGTGTGAGCATCTCCAATAAATGCATCAGCCTGTTTGCTTCAATATATTATATCCTCTTGTTTGCCGCTACTCCTCCGATCGAAGATTCTGAAAAAAAAAATTCTCTTTTAATACTCAATCCGATATATCGAAAAATTTTAAATTTCATAATTCCACTTTAATTCTTTTTTCATCGTCTCTCTCGTCACTCTATATACTTCCTCCCCGAGTCCCCGTAAATTTATTTCGCACCTAATAGCCTAATCGTGTTCGTATCGACAGACATTGATAAAGAGGCACCTGTTCGGTGAAAGCCATTCGGTCGAAAATACGTTTTTCCGAACATTTTAATTTTTTATCAATTCCTACGCCAACGAAGGACGCACATAAAAATCGGGCGATAAACGATACAGCTGATTCGCACGTAGCAGCGACGGAAAAAACGTAAATGTCATCACCGTCGGAAAAACCGAGAGAGCATATGTCAAATCTGACAGCTGTCAAACGAGTGAGAGTATCGCGTTAGCGAAGTGGCTTGCGAGAAACAAATGCCTCAAATTGTCCTTTTCCCTATACCCGCCGTTAGAGCGAGAGAGAGGGCCTTATGGGCGTTCGCCTGCGCGAGACAAGGACGGACGTAAAGACGTTGGATACACAAATTTTCTTTATTCCAATGCATCCGTAACCTCGAGAACTTTTGCAAAATTTTTCATTCTCTCCACGCAATCCGCCGCCGTTAAACAACAATCTCGCATCTTAATAAATAAATTTTACGTACATCATCTTCGTCATAAATTCACCGACTACTCGTCCCGTCCTCTTGCGCAAAGCAAGATGGTCCGCTCGCGATAGGCATATCAAGAATTAAAACAAAGACATACGCAGTGAATACATTTAAAATCGCACGCAACCATAGATTTCGAGTACAAGGAAAACCACGGACTGGTGTATATACCTACAAAGGCACAAGTCTTTATCGCCGGTTCACGCCGAGCGGAAATCTCGGTTTCTACCGGAAGCCTTGTGGTCCGTGGGTAACATAGAAGTCCGGCATAACCTTCGTGGCTCTATGGGAATTCTGCGACTGCCTGGTGGATTCTCGGTAAACGCGATAATCCACATCGGTGGAAGTAGATCGTTGGTACTACGAATTCGTTGGTATTAAATGATCACCCGGTACATAAGATTTTTTTCATATTAAAAAAAATTAATCCAAGTTATATGTAGTTTATACATATAGTTTGTATATGATTAAGGGCAGGGGAGGAACCCCCTGACCCGAGTTAAGGGTGCGATGACCTGGGGAAGTGGCCGTGGAGGATCTCCAGTTGTTACGTGCCGATTAACTGAGGAACGATCTCGGTTTAAAGGGACGAGTCAAGGAAAAGGATGAGAGTTATCGGCTATAAGGATCCCGACCAATAAGAATTATTAGTTCTCGAATTTGCCTATTGTCAAAGCAGTTCGTCTTGGGACACCGATCGGGGTGCCTCGATCTGCCTCGCGCTCTCGGGCTGTTTGTTGACAGTTTTTCTAGCCGCGTTTCCTATACGGTACAGGAAGTTCTCGCTTGCGTAGTTCTCGCGTTGCTCTCGCTATATCCAGGAAATCCTATCGATTTTCTGCGTGTGTTTCGGAGGTGCAGTGTTGAGGTGCAGTGTTGTGCAACTGAGTGTCCCCTGGATGCAGTTCTCGGGCTTCGGGGATCAGCCGAACCAGCTCCGGTGAGTACTCTCCCAATATAATAATTGGTGAAGGGATTTCGATTTTATAGCTCCTGTTCGGTCTGCTACGTTCTCGACCAGTTGCTCTCTGTTTCCGGCACTATTTGCCTGGCGCTTAGTCCGACCCTCTATACTTCAACCTGGCGGCCTGACCGGTCGCGCATTTCCGTAACCGTTCGCTCCCGTCCGCGCGTCCAGTTGCATTTGCTGATATCGGACGACCTCAAAATTCAAAAGGCTCCCTTAAGCTACCGTCTTTTCTGATAGGCTCAGTCAGACCTCTCGTTTCTGCGAGGTTCAGACTCTTCCACCTCAACTCCCAGGGCCGTACAGACTCGTCAGTTCCCGATGAAAAAAGAATTGGCTGGCGACCGCCTGGCATGCATGGACCGAAAGGGTGGACGGCCAAAGGTGACGTAGGTTAGTTCTCGGATTTTCGTATCGTGAGATAACACGTCACAACCTATATATTATATTTTATACCAATACCATCCTCTTCGTTCCATACGAAATCGTTAGTTGGAAAGCGCCTTAATGTTTCAGACCTTAACGATTTGACCCCTCGATTATACATATAGGTATTAATTAAAGACTCGTAAACAAGTACCGGTTGTTTAATTAGCGGCACTCCGTGTCGTCGTGCGCTTTACCCTGAGGGACCTGCTTATCCCAGATAAAGTATAGAGAAAAGATGCGGCAGCCGACTGTTGTGTATTTCGATATCTCTGTATACGCAATAAGAGGTATGTAGATAGGGATACAGGGGGACAAGGGATTTCTATACTTCTTTTTTTTTCCTAAGAATACAACAGGACCCAAGGGTCCCAGTATATTTTTTTTCCCCCCCGATAAACCACCATTTTTATAAACAAGGCCACCGCATGACTCTTATATCTCTATTCCGATAGCGACTCGTATGTTTATTTGTCTTCGTCCTCCTCTTTTATGTAGGCAGGTTCAAGGCTCTATCGCATAAGAGCGAACTACATTCCTCACCTTTGCGATTTAATTCCACTGCTTATAGACGCACATTTATAATTACAAGCGTGCATAAGGAGCTCGCTATTGCGCGAAGAGAGGACACGGAACATACAGGGTGTTTCAAAATTACCGTACGCGGACCATATAAAAAAATTTCGTTTTGCAAAATTTCGCGACAAAAATTTGATACAATTTTTTTTATCGAATATCCGTATATATAGATATGGGAAAGAGGTTCAAGCGTCTGGGTAGGTTAGTCTCTTTTTTTTTTTTTTTTTAATTCTTCCCACCTTTAATACCGACACGCAGTGCCGTCTAGTGAATTTGAATTTACGGGGTATTATAGATATAGCGTATATCATATGTATTAACACTTTTCGTTATTGCCTTTATTTACGTACGATTATCATCGCATGTTCGCATGACAACCGTTTAAATCTACCACTTGAGATCTGCGCGTTTAGGAACTGTCAAATTTCTATGTTTATCATTCGTTATTCTACGGAGCCTTTCGAACTCTTTGCTGCTCTGCAATAACGGAGCGCGCAACGAACGATTTTATAGCATTGCGAACGACCCATATTTTCCGATAGGTATTCGTGCAAACGGTACGAGATACGTGAGGACAGTCGTACACGCGCGTCACGTAAATACGGACGGTCAGGTTCGTATAGGTAAATACCACATATCTAGCTATCTATAGGTATATTGCAACTACGTATAAGTAATGGGCGTGTTGCATATTGAAATGCAGAACAAGTACCGTAGAGGTAGTCCATGTCAGCTGCTCCCGTTACTGAAAGTCTAGTATATGTCTTTCTGGATGTCTGTCAGTCTGTCTGTGTATATCGAGTAACAGTGGCTTTTTTTTGACAGCGAAATTAAGTTCGAGAAATAAAAATTTTCTTGTTGCAAATTAATATATACAATATATGGAATATAAAAAAGAAGATGTCTTAAATAATATGAAAAAATTTGAGGTCTATATATATATACATATATTGCAACGTGCATGTGTTTTCTCTCAGGATTGTATGCTAAAACGTTCCGTTGTCGGCAGCCATTCCTGATGACGTGCTGCCTGAGAAAAATGGCGTCGAGCCACTCTTGACACGTCCTGCCTTTATTGTAAGAATTTTCCTCCGAGACAATTTCGCTCGTTGCGGGCAGCCTTCACGTCTATATAGGCTAGCACGGCATAACACGGCTGCTCCATATGAAAGCGGCGAAAGTTTCCAGAAGTCAATGGCCTGCTACACCAACTGTGTCCGTGGCTCGTTAATGCCGCCATTTTTCTCGGCATTTATCTCAGCCCCATTATCAAATTGCTATATATCCCAAAGTTACCCCCAATACCCCGGACAAAGGTATATTGTCAAATTTCTGTGAATTGGACTATTTAGATTTTTTTTCTTTTTTTTTTTTTTTTCAAATTTCGCGCCAATACCCAGAAGCAACAAGTTGCGGCTCAACGCGAAAAAAAGTTTGGCGGTTACGGCCCAGTTACACGTACTGGTAGAAAGTCGTCAAGATCTCAGGATGTGGTTCCTTTATTTACCGGTATAAGTTTTTTTATCACTGACTTCGTATCAGCCATACATATACGTATACGAAGCTCGAGAACGTCGGAGTCCGTATAAACAAGATGATTTTATTAGAAGGATGAATGTTTATAGATATATTTCCCTTAGCCGTGACAGCTGGCCGTTGCTGTTTTCGAGGACTATTTTTAAACCACTTTATGCACGGGTAACCATACGACGGACTTTGCAAGGCCTACCCGTCGACCGATCTATTTTAATCCGCCGTTCATTGAATAATTCGCCAATTTAAGCGCGTGTCAAGATTACTTTTCGTTCCTGGTCGTTTTATACTTCGCTCGTACGAGGTCTCCTATACCTGGCGCGTAGCTATGGAGATAACAACGGCCGTTACTTCGTCCCGGCGCATCAACCAGAGGTTCGCGTCAAGTCCAACTCGAATGGGGTGTCGCGTCTTTCTCAAGGAAGGAAGTACGGAAACCGTAGACGAGAAGACGTTCTCACGAATACGTCTATCTGGGATCTTGTGCCCCATTATAATTGCCATACCGCATTCACGCTAACTCTCGTTGAATTCGTGTCATTAAGCTTCACGGACGGGACTCTAGTCTCTGCGGTCATGGGTCTCGGTAGCCCGTTGAGACTTCAAGCGCTCTAATGCACCGTCGCATTTCTTCGCATTCAAAAGTCTAATTTCACGGTCGCTTAGACACATCGGCTCGATCACTTTCTAATACGGACTCCGTAGATTAGAAAATATTTTTTCTTTTTTCTTCCTTTTATCAATCCAATCGCACTCTGTGGATATTCTCGTTAAATCGGACTCGACCCGGGAATTTTTTTTTTTTTTTTTTTTATATATATATGCAAATAAGTACATTCACAGAACTTAGCGAACTGATTTGTAATTTGTAATTTTTTTTTTTTTTTTTCCAAGGATCTTAAGATTACGGTCGACGTCTATTTTTTTTTATTTTTTTTTTCTCTACTCGACACCTGACAGGAAAAGTAAATTTCTTTTTTCTTCTCTTCTTTTTTCTTCTTCCTTTATCCTGTCCCTTCTAGCACGTTAGTGGACTCGGTTATACCAGGCCATGTACACCTGACAGGAACGTCTTGTCATTAGGGATGTTCCTCGCGTCCTCCGTATTTCTTTCGCAGAGTAAATCGTTATTCAGTGTACTTAGCCAAAGGCGACGTCACGCGTCGTGACGCCTGCACCCTTTGCGAAATGTCTGACTATCCGGACTACCTACTTGGCACGGAAGGAGACTTCGAGTAAGTTAGAAAGTGCAGAACCGACTGTGGATGGAAGCAACGACTTCCTGGGGAAGTTTAATTTTTTTCTTTTCTTTTCTTATTCGCAACCAACATCATACTTGTATATCCGTAAAGGCTCTTTCACACCGGAAAACGAATGGATAGTTATCGCAGGATATCGCTGCTACCTTTTTGCCACTTTATTTCCACAACTGCACAGGCATTCAGGGAAACAATTACGGGTGGCTGCTTTCACCGATTTTACGATATGCAAATATCCAAACATTATTGTCGGACACTCCACAAATTTTTCTACCCCTCCGTTTCCCAATATATAATTTTTTTTTTTCAAAATTTTCCTCAAAAACTGTATCAACCCGACTCGGTGTATCTTCGCTGAAGTTTCAACTCCATAAATCTTATCCGGTGCACGGGAGGTCGAAACCAACTCAAAGCCTCTCGAGCGTTTCTGCGACTTAGTCATCGCTGATTCATATACGACACGATACTCGACCGCCTCGGTATTTTGCCATTGTAAAAAAAAAAAAAAAATTTAATACAAGAACACACGTTACATTCCTGTATAGCTATACAATTTTAGCGCCCAAGAGAATCGACAAAAAATTTGCATTCGAGTGAAATTCCAAAAAGAAATTAATTAGGGTAAACGAATGATTTTGGACGAGGATAGTGGGTCGTGAGATAAATAATTTGGGTTCTATGTAAAAAGCTATTATGGTTATAACTGAGGTTCATTATGTTACAACCCAATATATATTTGCATATTCCAGCTGTCTTATTTCACTCCAGTATAGGTATACCGAACTTTGGCCGAGTAGCGAGATACAGAGAGCTGGTATAATTCATCGAGATTATACCGGCGGATAAAGTCGTCCGGTATGGAAATTTATCAGATTTCTTCGAAACTCTAAAAATATCATATATAACCTTTTTTTACCTCACTTTTACATCTCGTCCAACCGGTGTCCAAAGCCGGTAAAAAAAAATTAAAATCTATATCGACCAATCGCCACAATTACTTCAGTCAGATATTCTGTACGAGACATTCCCAACTATTCTGTACGTTTTACATGGGGATCATACATCCCCACTGTGAAATCCACTGCCTGTTACTTAACGTTAAGACTGATAGGAGTAAGAGTGCGTCTGGACCGACGTAGGAGAATTGACGTAAGACACTTGGCCAAAATAATAACAAGGTGGGAGTTGGTTAAATAATCGAAACCAACATATGCCCGCTTAGGACTGGTTACGAAGTAATTGAAAAAAGAAAACAGAAAAAATGTGAATTTGTAAAAGAGTCCGACACAGTTATTAATTTAAAAATCAATAAGAAGCTTTTTACGTACGTGCGGGACGTTACGTATGTTTAAAATTGCAAATAATCATAATAACAGGTCGAATAAGTTCGTCAAATAAAAAATTTGACGTCACGTGGTTTACATATAAAATTAGTAGAGAACCGTTAACCACGAGTCCGATTAGGAAAATGGTGTATGGACGTGAATTTTTTTTTCTTTTTTTTTTTTTTTTTATTAAGTTTTCAAAATATTTCTTATCCTCGGATTGTCGGAACTTATCACGATCTCGAGCTATGGTGATTTTTTTTTTTATCTTGCTGTTGTCCACGACAACCCGTAACGCTTTAACGTGCGATGGAAATTTAAAGAGATCCTGAAACGTCGAAATATTGTACAGCGGGAATTGAAAGCTTTGTATATATGGCAAATCACAATGAGAATCGTGTGAAGTCGGGTTGATTTATACACGGTGCTAAGATTCTCTGACAGACGAGCATTACGGCTGACACGGCAGACTGGAGATTTGTGATTGGTCCGGGAGAATGTAAACATTATTTTTGGTTCTATTACATATTCATGTATCCTGGACTATTCTAACGCGTGGATTTCTTTATGCTGAGTATCAAGGGACCCGAGACTTGTAAAACTCGTATTCAAAACCTAGTACGGCGTCTGGGCGCGTCTTTTTTGATTGTGAGAATTTTAAAATTTTTTTTGCATTTTTCAAAATTTTTATCTACCAGTTGTCATTTTTTACGGTTTTTTTTTTCACGCCATTATTTTGCAACTTGCGACAAGGCCAAATGGGAATTCCGCGATCTTATGCCGACCTATGCATATGCTCACGTCGGCTTCCGGCATCATTTACGAGTGTCTAATCATTGGAATGTAGATGTCAGTCTTGTTCTTTTTTTTTTTTTCTTGCGGGGAAATACTAGCTGTTATCAGTAGACACGCATTAAATAGGAATTAAAGAATGAACGCGAGCAAAGTCACGTACTCAAAAAAAGTTTGTTTACATGATGTTTTTTTGAAAAAAAAAAAAAAAAATTTATTATCATTTCATATAAAAAATGCTATTAATTTTTTTCTTACCGATATGACATTGGAATTATTTACGTTGAAAAATCCATATTACCTACCTTGTCTTTGAGATAAGGTCCGAGTTTCATTCGGGACATAAAAAAATCTATTTTCGATCAAAAAAAAAACTCAAAATTCTTGTGAAACTATTCGAGGCACAAGCTAAGGTACACAAACGGGACGAAGTCAGCGCAGAAAATGTATTTTCGTTTTCATAGAAAAAAAATTGCAACAATTCTTCACCATCACCAGACACTCGAAACGATTTCAAATCGAGTAGATTGTTTAAACATTTTATTTTTTGTAAATGCTCTGCATAAGAAACACAACTCTGTATGAAACAGTCTGTAGTCTAAACGAACGATCCTGCGCACGCCGTGTCTGTGCAGCAACTGACTACTGACTACTGAGTTACCAGTGCTAGTGCCGTCTGGCTACCGTCGGGCATTAACTACTGGACTCAGGAGAGTGGAGACGGCCTGGGACGCATGGCCGTCGACACCTGTACCTACGCAGATACTTTCTACACGGTGATTCGAAAGTAACTGAAGGCCTACAGGGTTTTTCAAACGAACAGCACTGCGGCACGGAGATAAATAAAATCATAAAATACCGGGAAGAATTAATTTTTATCAAAATTATTTTAATATTTCACATTCTTCAATCATCCTTTTTCCCCGTTTGTTATCTATGTCGATAACAAAAATTGCATCCGATGCACTTTTTTATCAATACTCCACATACTAAACGACTCTGACTTACGGCAGAAGAGCCTTCGCGTGGTCGCGCTCGTTGAGAAAAAAAATTTTTGAATTAATTCACCGTAATACTTTTATTAGATACGGACCGCTAATCATCGTTCGTAAATTCGATATTTTTCTTAAAATTTTCAACTCACTTTCCACTCCCTATCTCTCATTTTCGAAAGGGGCCTCTTTAATTTGCCACGAAATAGATACTTTTGGGTCAGTTCAGTCTACCGTACAAATCACACATACAGCATACAAATACCTTATGGTCCAATAACAAGTAAAAGTACATTAATCATTTTTTTTTTAATACCTCAAAAAGTATATTTAGAAAAATAGAAAAAAAAAATTATTTCACGATTCGGTCACACGGTCAACACTATATTTTTGCACCATCCTATATTTGACATTATATATATATACTCGGCCATGCGTAACCACGCATGCCGGCGTATATACACATATCTCAGGATTGCGTGAAAACGTTGCGAAAGCTCTGAAACGTGCTGAGGATGTAGTCACGTGAGGTTAGGTTTGGTTCATCAGTAGCTCCTTGGATAACCGACCGGGAAATGCAGATTAAATTATGCGCAATAATCGAGAAAAATTATTTTACGGCAGTGCAGAAAACTTTACACTCTATAGCCGATACCTCCTCGTAATAATGGATAATAATATATCCCATGCACTATAACTCTTCGTGTACCGTAATTTCGTGCTATACGTATACCATATACTGACAACGAAGTAGACTACGATTTCCTTGAGAGGTTCGAGTAAGCTTGCAAATCGAATCCACTAGGGTACCTGGAGCCATCAGTACCAGTTTCTCAACGCGCTGGCAAGCTATTCTGGGAAATCCATTATTAATTATTCTTTAGCGATGGAATCCAATGACAATGGGATATATCGATCCGATTTACGTAATTAGCTATTTCAGGGATCGGCTTTAGGTGGAAAGTCTATATATTTCCGCTGATATGTAAACCTATACGAGTTATCAATGTCACCGTTAGACATATCTGTGTCGTATGATGATCCGATATTAATTTTTTTAAATCCACCTATCGATTAGACTAACTTCGCTAAAATATACATACGTGACGTTCGATCTGATCCATAAATCTTTGAAGAACGTGCGATTGACTTTTTTTAAATTTAACAATCAAGCATTGGTATGTGTTTTAATATACTGTATATATATTTAGTTCACATATGTGGAACACGTAACGGAGGATACACGTATGTCACATATGTGAGAAAACCAAGTGAGCTCTGACTCTGCTAACCTTTCCTGATGAAATTGACCCGAGCTGACAATCAGGCAAATTGGTGAATCCCCCTCATGTGAGGAGGGGGGAGTGGAGGGGCGGGGGGGGGAGTGGGTTAATAGATCTTCTAGGAGCTATAAGAATGTGCAAGGAAGTTCATAGCCGGATACTGAGCGATCAGAGGACTTATCAGTGAAAATATATGCACTTGTCATGAAAATGAATATTGTGTAATTTTTTTTTTTTTTTTAAATATTTTTGTCGCCTCTACATGCTTTTAGGCCATCATAAGATCGCCAGCCTTTGAATATTTACGGGAATAAATTGAGATATGTAAATTGCCGTATGCAAAATTCCAGTTTAAAAAACAGTTTTAGAATTTTTTTTTTTGGTTAACGAGGTAATATATCAAACGCTTTGAAAAACATGTCATTCTTTACTGCCGTTAAAGGTAACAATAGTCTTGCGGTGGTGAACGACGAGATGGATTTTTTTGTTGTTTTCCTTTGGTTTTTCTGGGACGAAAATTATGGAAACTAAGGACAAACAGAGAGAAACGCAGGTTTCTCCTTTCGACTGTTTGCGAATGCTGGACGTTTGGCGATGTTACGTAACGACCATTGGAATTTCGTGTTTGCAAGTTCTAATCGGGTATCGAATTGAGCCGAGGTGGATAAAGAGAAAGAGGAAAAAAAAAATAAATAAAGACACAAGCGAGACAAGAAAATTTTGGCAACGTCAATCCTATTAGAAACGGTCGAATTGCGCAAGTCTTTAGGAGCTTCGTATGAGGTTTTTTTATTTGTAAAAAAAAAAAAAATTGACATATCTCGAGAATTCGATAAAGTTCAAAGAAATAATTATATGCCGGATTTCGTAGTTGTGATAATTTTTGTTGTTGACATTTCGAAAAATCGTTTTTTTATTTCCCCATAAAAAAAATTATTTTTTTTTTTCATAATTCTTTCAATCGAATATACTTCTGTGGCTCTTTAATCTCATTAATGTATATAGACATACCTTTAAGGTTTATCTCCAAGGCGGATTAACCTTAATGATGGGCCAGGCTCTTTAAATATTTCCTTAATACGTCACAAACTCACTGTAAAAATTCACTGCACTCAGGTAACAGAACGACAGGCAATATATTTCATTTAAAAAAAAAGAAAGAGAGAATCTTCGAGTCTTACGTAAGGTTGACTTCAAGGATAACGTCGTTGTCCTGACGAGATATCAACTTTCTGCATAGAAAGGCTAATTGATTTCTCGTTGGAATTTCAGGCAATGGAATATTAATCGTTCATCGGTCAAGGTGGAGCTTATTGGAGTGAAACGAGTTTTGGAGTGAAAAATTTTTAACGTAACTCGAATATCGCGTCAATATTTTTCCATTTTCTTTTGTTTCACTCTTATTACCAGAAAATTATATCCAATACCGAAATGACATAACGATTCGTTGTTTATGTGTTATTTCATCCTGGGAATCGTTATCCTATGAGTTACAATGCAACCTCCCATTAACAATGATAAATTGCACGTGATGGTTATCGTCGGGCAATCGTCGGTGCTCTTACGCAATCCTGCTACGATTTTCCGTGTCATGTATATCCTCGGTATTTTTCCGTCTTTTTGGATAATTTCAACCACGAGCGAATCGCTGGGTAAAATAATTTATCATCGAATCTGTGCATGGTCCTTGATTAAAAATTTGTTTACAGATTGTCACGTCGAAATTGAGTGTTAAATATTTATCAGGGGAAAAAAAAAAGTAATCGTGAAGTGGAAAATTGATATATGTTGTTCCGTGGATATTTAACTCCTAGGACGACTGGGACGACTGGGACGAATTCGAGTGTTGTTTACGCGTCGAACGGATATCAAATGAATTTAATTGTAATTAAGAAAACCAGTTTTTACTGTTGATTCCAGACGTGCTTTTTGTCCTCTTTAGACAAAAATTTGCGTGACTTAACGAATTTTTGGGAAAAAAGGGGGGAAAAAGTCAACTCTGACAATTTTCTTGAAATGGAACTGTCGAAAGGTATCCAAGGGGTAAAAGAGGGTGGGTTGGTAAAAAAAGATGGAAAATATTAAAGAAGGGTGGAAAGCATTGATTCTACCCCTCACCTAACCTCAAAATCAATAATCCTATCTTACTAATGCCTCCAGCAGCAGACGGACTGACATGTGAGTAAAAAATTGAAAGTTTATAAATGATGATAAAAAGATTGTTTACGGCAGCCATTATCGATGCTTTATACGAACGATGTTAATTAATCGTTGAAATGATCAATGAAATGCCTTTAACTGGAATTTTGCCATTTATCATTGTAGCGAATCATCTGCGTATACGATTTTACGTGATCAGACGGTAATTCTATTTTGAGCTTGACCAGATGGATGCCGGGAGGCATTTGAAATTACGAGATTTTCGAAATATTGGAAAAAATTTTCCTCGACCTGTTAGATCGAGCAATTACGTTACGACACACGATAATATAATCGAAGGTAAAGTCTTCGTATAAAGTGCATAAGTTTTTCCACTTAAAATACATGTTTTCAAATAGCAATGAATTCCGTAATTTTTTCAAAGCAGATACCGTAAATAATATTAAAATTCCGTAGTCAGTCCGAATAAACACGGAAATTTCCTCGAGCAAACATCTATTCCATATTGTAATGATTTTTCAGATTTTTCCTATTTTTCGCCCTCGTTTTCGAGTAATGAGAAAATGAAAGTGGCAGTTCACTGCCTGAAGGCATTTAATATGTACTTTCTTATGGGATAAAGATATATATATTCTTAGATAACTGTATTCAGCCCTGAAGTTAGCCTATTCGATTCTTACAGTAAAACTACGTTCAGATCGTTCAGACTGAGTAGCCTGTAGTGCGGGTATAAATTATTTGAATTAAAAAAAAAATAGTTACTGAATATTTCGCTTAATTATAAAAGGTCGTAACAACGGAAATAATTGACCCCGAGATTCGATGATTCCCCGGCATAGTATGAGGCAAACAAGTCATCCGCATAATAAATTGCCCCGAGTATTACTTAATGCGGAAGAAAATTATTTATTTCCGTATGGATGCCTTCAAGGATGACGGATTCCTAATGATGTCGAATTGAATCGAGGTCTTTGGAGGTTGCTACACTGGTGGGTGAAATTACGGTTGTTCAATGTCGATACGTCATTCGGTACCGGCACAATCTTCAGAGAGTATGTTGCCGGCATTGAAATCTCCGTGAACCCAGTATCGTTTTGTTAAACATTTATTTTCCTCCGAAATTGCGTCTCCGGTATCGTACAAGGCATTTTTGACGGATCGAAACACCGCGGCGTTAGTCGTCGAACGGGTTTGAATAAAATTTTTTTAGGTTATGTTTCGTAACTTATGGCTAGCGTTTTTGCAGTTTGGATATATATCTGCTGCAATTCTCATCTGTTTACCTGAAAGTCCAACCTCGTTGTCCATGTACATATTTTAAGAAGCGAGTCTCGTTAAACGTGCAGACTTGGAAATTGCCGGTGTCATTTTCGTTTTTTCATGTCCATCTGTCCAAGAGGACGATCTAAAATGTCCCTTTTTAGATTGTCGGCAAACTTTGTCCTTGACTTTAATGCTCTTCCTTTCTTTTTTTTTTTAACAAGTGTTATGCACTTTATGTATGTGTATATATATGTATATATTGAGATAATGTCCATTTAAAGAGCCGCGATGGTCCTATCTCGATATTGCGGTGTCTTGATTTAAAGTAACAGTGATCGTTCTGGCAGATAGAGTACAGTACTTTATTGCGGGAAGAATACACTAGAGTAAGAGAGAGAGGGACAGAGAAAGAGAAGGGAAGGGAAGAGATAGAGAGAGAGAAAAGAGATAGCGCCTTATACCTTGGGGCGTGGGTCGTTATCGAGTACAGTGCTACCTGGAGCCAACTGGGCTCGATGTGGAACGATAATCGGAATGAAATCTAAAAATACGATATTACAAAGTACTGCTCTGATGAAATTGATGAAAACGTGAGAAAATGGCTTGAGGGGTGGATTGACAACGGAGAGTCAGTTGCGAGAGATAATAAATAAACCAATAAACGAGGCGAAAGAAGCCGAGTATTTTTCCCCAGGTTCGAAAAAGTCACTAGAGTATCAATTTCGAAAAAAGGTTAGGGTTACGTTTTATTCCCACGAAACTAACATACAACATTGTCACTTTAAGACACGCCATGCTTTTTCTCTTCCGCTGCATTTTCAGTGGACCGCAGAACTTCGTGAACTCGTCGCGCAGTAGGAGTGTCCGTACGCGAGGTGAAACGAAAATACCGATTCAATATGGCAGGTGCGGCCATCCCGGTGGCAGAACATCGCAACAAGTAGACTCACCGTGATCCTCATTCTCTGGTACTCTCCCATAAAGTTTTCTAGCCAGATATAGCAGACATCTTTGATTTTGAAAGTGAAGAACTTGTCGTTCTCTCAAGATTTTCCTTCTCGATTAAAAATCATTCGTAAGTCCGGCTCACTGTTCAAACGGCGTGTTTTCACGATCACCTGGTGGAAGCACACCGAATTCGTAAGGAGGCTACGTTCTGTCTCTGCACGTGAAGATACCCAATATTCTCACGTTCACTGCTAACACTACCCACTTGGACACTAGTCAGGATGTCACTAGAACTCTCCAGGGCTCTCGGGAACGACCTGGAGATGCGTGCAACTGACTGAAATCGTGCGTCGGACTCGGCACGGACGGCGGCGTAGCCAACAGCATTCGCCACAGCAACATAACTGGACACCGGTTGGAAGGGGAACTGAACCGAACGAGTGCGAGAAGGGAGGAGGTGCAGGAGAGGGCTTCATGCCCCGAGAGGAGAACGAAAAGTAGGCGTAGGTGGATCCCCATGGGCCCCACTGTTGCCCCTCGATGGGCATACCTCGACTTATACCTGACACTGGGACCCCTCTGTCTCTTTCTTCTTATGGCTCCCCTTTATCCTTGGAAGATTTTTCGTAACGTCCTTTACCTTTCTCGATTAAAATATGTGGGATGCACCACCCACTTTTAGGTTCAGAATATTTGCTACGGGGCCCTACGGACTCTCGATACTTCACTGAGTACCGTTCAGACCCAACAGGGAGACTTTAGAATTTAGTTCTACCGTCTTTTACAACAGTACCTTCGCGCTTAGGATTCTTTATTTATTTTTTCTTTCTTTTCAATTGACACACGACGAATACTTTGTTCTCTTGGATTTAGGTGACTCTTAATTATGAATTTAACGTTGTTGCAGGGAAGATCGCAGTCGTTATGAATAGTACGAATAATTATTTCTGTGAAATAGGAACGTTCAAGTAACTGTCATTCTGCATCGCTGAGTCAATGGATATTTAACGGCGGTGAATTGTATTGTATTATTTTTTTTTTTATAATTCTCCTTGCGTTACTGTATAAGATCCAAAGCGGTAATCATAATCGCACGTTGAATAATTGTCGTTAATTATCGGTAACTGCTGTGCGCCCGGTCACTTGGTATGGAAAAATATGAAAAAGCAAAAAAAGAAGGGTAGTCGCGACCTACGTGGGTCACTTCGGCGACTCGTGCAGTTTTTATATCGCGGCAGACGAGTCTTTCGGAATTTTCTAGACAGACCGATTTGTTGGATGTCAATGATATATAGTTGGAGTCTTCTGAGAAAGATACATAGGATTTAATGAACAAGAAACGTGTAATAATTTAAGATGTTTTTGTCTGTCTTTTCGTACTTGATTATTGTTACTCTTTTCCTTTTTAAACTTCTACCTTCCATTTATTTTGCTTCTTCCTCTTTTTTCTTTGTCTCAAGGATTTGGAAATTCATAACTGATTTGCATTTCTCTTGGATGATCGAGGAATTTACTGTACTCTTATGGCGTGATCACTGAAGGGATTTTCCAAATGAACGTTTCAGAAATAATTATTATACAATGTATGCTAATCATACCCGTAGCTGTAGCGTGTATATATACATACGACTAAATCGAGTAGCATTATGCCGCAGCACGCAAACCTCTAATTTGACTATCGATTTCATGACTTTCAGTAATAATATTAATGTGTAGTCGAATATTGAATGGATACTTTTTTAATGTATGTACTTTAAAGTGTGCTTGTGTCACCCACGGAAATACTGATTGCGCTTCTCGCTGCTTGGCAGCGCGCATTTAAAAGAGAAGTCTGATGTAGGAGGATGTGTGCACACTCTTCGTCGATCGAACGCGAAGAATTTCAATGGCCTCTCGTTACGTCGTTGCTATACTGAGAACCCAACACTGGGAGGAAACTCGATGGGCTGAGTCGATGATAGATGCAGTGTGAATTACATAATTCCTTTTGCGATTGAGGTCGCGATCGTGTTGCGTATAGAACTCGTTATTTATGCTGGTTCGAATACTTGAAATAATTCCCGCTTTCACGATTTATTACATTCTTCAGTGTTGCCATCTAGTATGTGAGCCTGGAAACTGCTTAGTAGTTTAATACTTTGACGTTTCTCTGTCGGTAAAAAATATATTGTTTGTGTATCTTTTTCATTTTACCGATCGATGGTCGTCGCGTGGAATCCGTGGTAATTTTCAGTGATTACCGGTTATTTCGTGTTTTTTTTCCGAATCTTTGTAATAATTCATATCATTTATGAAAATGTAAGTTATAATATCTTTTATTTAATTCATTTTGATGACGTTGATAAGTTTTGTATTACTGTTTCTTTGATCTGTTTTTTTATGTGCGTTTGAATTATACACTTAGATCCACGTGGAGTGTTATACTGAAGGTTAGAAAGAATGGCTACAGCGTTGGAATTATTAAGATCTCTTGATCAAAATGAAAGGGATCACGATGACTTTATTCGCGAATTATTGTCCTCGAACTCAGACATCCCCTTCGATAAAGATGAGGTAAGACAAAATTCATGTTTAGCGGTATAATCTTAACACATTCCCAACGAGAAACGAGAATTCTCGTTTTTTAAAAATAAGCAGTTTCATCAATTATCTTACTAAAAAACAATTTTAATACTCCTTGCGCACAACTCCTGAAAATTTTAATGAAATATATTATCTACAGAAGTAATGTTTCTGTCATTAAAATTCTCCTGTTTTATAGGAACGTTTTAGGAAAAATTGCCTGTTGTGAGTGTGTTAAGATTATTTTCTAACGATGTTGTAAAATTTAGAAATAAAACAACTGTACAGCAATTCTTTCTAGGTAAACACAATTCAGAATATCATTATAACGACTGTTAATACAAGGATAAATCAGGCAAGTACAAGAAATTCTGGATTAGACATCTTGTTTCGTTTTCTACCCAGATGTTCTAAGCAGATATTATTGAAATATGGTATTTTATGGATCACAAAAAGTACTCAAACCATAGAAAGCATTCAGAGTAGTATAGCTGAATTGAATTTAGCTTGTAAAGTACTAGGATCTCTAATTACACAATGTAAAGAAATCCCAGAACTACAGAAACAAATATCTACGCAAAATGTGAAGCAACTAATAACAGTTGTTACAAACTTAGAACAAGACAGAAGGTGTGGGGCAACTTTATATCTGATAGCCATTTTGCTACATAATTATCCAGAAGCTTGTGAAAAATTGCAGGTAAAAATAAATGATAATGTATACCTTAAATGTTCCTACATTATGTTTTGTAATAATAATTAAAGAAATATTTATTGTTATTTTAGACAGCCATTCGTAGGATTATACTACCTATATTAGACTTAAAAAACAATGGTTTGGTCAAGGCTGGTGCAAATTGTTACACGTTACTCTCTAAAGCTACGGAGAAAACATTTAAACCGCCACAGGAGAGATCTACGTACACTGGCTGGATCTACAGTCAGGCTCTGATCTGTAACAGCTTGCATGAAATAATGGATAGACTATTTACTGGTTTAATTGAATTAGAAAGTATAGATATTTGGGACAAATTAGTTCTTCCTGAAATATCACAAGACAATATAATTGAGTATTACTATGGATTAGAGCATAGATTTTTCAATCTGTGCATCTATTTATCAACAATGCTCAGGTAAACCTCATAGGTAGAACATTCTTTTGTACGATTCTGAAATCCTAATGGTTATAACAATTTTTTTCAAATTATTTTAGGGGATACAGGGGAAAAAATTCCGTATCACCAAATGATATTTTGCAAGTTCTGTGCAGGGGTTTAGCTGTCACACCTTGTAATTTGGGAATCGATGACTCTTTCAGAAAGCAAATATTGCATTTTATTTTACCAAAGTTGCATATAAGTCTTTTTAGTGTTCTCGATTCATTTATCGATGGGTAGGTATTTGTTTGTTTAATAGTAACTCTGATATATAATAATCATATATAACTCTTTCATTTATTTAAAAACAGATTTCGACAAGATCTCGTTCCGTTTGCTCTAACGATATTACAGCTGTATCAGCAGACTTTAAAGTGGAGTGCAAGCGTTCCAGAAAATTTGACTACTTTCAGTGAAGGCAAACCTTTCAAAAATGTGAGAATCGCAGTTTACAAAAGTTTACAGAATTGGCTAATGTATCTGGGGACTTTGTCAGGCATTGAGATGGTGGGAGATGAACTTCTACCTCATATTTTGAAGGACATTACACCAGAAAAAGATCGTGTTGTGCTCACGGTGAGTTCTTGGTGTATTCACAAGATATTGCTGAAAAAAAAGAACCTTATTGATCTTATGATTAATTTGCAGGTTCAGAAAACACATAATTTGTCGAAAAGAGCTTTGAAACGGCTTCGAGAATCTCAATATGAGAATAGCACAAATTTAGGTAGTGCAATGGAGACTACAAAAGAACCGTGCTTGAATGCCGAATTATGCAATGTAGCTCTTCTTGTTTTACAAAACCTGTTTTCCAGTGGAGGATGTTGGCTAAAGCCGTCCTTCTACAAGGTGAGAATGAAGTTGCACATATTTCAAACATATGCATATGAAATAAATTATTCCTTTATAATTTTACAATTCTTTTCACAGAGCGTCCAAAATGTAATCGTACCATTATTGTACGATTTTTATTTGGGAAGTACGGAACAGAATTTCTATAAAGAAAATTCTGAATGTCGTTTAAATCTTATTAGAAGTTTGAAGTCACTTCAAATCAATCAGAATCCTTTCACGCCAGCACCTACGCAATATTCCATTGAAATTTTTGAAATGGCTCTTAATGATTCTAATTTAAGTATCATTCAAGAGTCTAAACTGGCATTGGCTGAACTTGAAAAAGTAGCACATCCCATTGCACCAGCATTGGAATTTCCTATTAGGAATGGGAATATTGAAAATAAAGATTCAGAAGAGATCAGCTCAGTGCTTGAAAAACTAAATGAGTCGGTAACAAATACTTCCAAAAGTACGCGTAAAAATATTTGGACTCAATTTAAGGAGTCCCAAAATGAAAATAGCACGAATCAGACTACTGATAATTCATGGAAGGATTCCGGACTTTCAACTAAACAAGGTTCAATAACAAACGGCGGCCCTACACCTACTAAACAGAAAAAATCCAACAATACTGTGTCGCATGTAACAGTGGTAACTAGCAAAAGTGATCCTGTAGCTTTGTTAATGAACAATGATGAGTCCAGTGCACAGCAAGAAGATAAAATTGACGATGGCTCTTTCGATTCTACTGCTTCCGTAGAATCCAATGATAAAACTAAAGTCTCTGAAGAGATTGAGAAGGATCAGAACTATAGATCTAGCAAAGCGGATGTGTCCTCCTATCTTACGTTAAAAGAAATACAGATGGATGAGATGTTGTTTGCTACAGAAAAAGAAGATTCAAATAGGAGACCTTCACCTCAAGAAGTGGATATAGAGTCTACCGAAAATAAAACAGTTAAGGAAACAAAAGAGAAACACGAAGAAGTGAAAGACGGAGAAAATGTCGAAGACATGCTCAGTTTATTTTGTGATACGACAATGGATTAATATATAGATATGACAATAATAATCTTTACATTAATTAAAATTTGTCTTACTCAACTTTCATATCGATACTTTTCCGTAATTCCTTAACCAAAGTATCTCAAGTTAAGATTTCGTACAGCGTTCTGTATGTTTTTTTGACTTGTAGTCTCTTTTATGACTTTACTCGCTTCTGGTTCAATTTGTTTCTCTGATTTGGTATTAAGTATCTTTGTTCCTAATATAACATTAGGAACTATATTTTTTATATTACCAATATTACGTGCGAACTCTACTGTGCCATTGAATAAATTGCAATAGACTGATCCCAGTCTATTAGTAATTCCGGCCCATAAAGCCATTTGGCAATATCTACATGAAAGAGAAACTGTTTTAATATCACTAAGACTTGTTTGAGGTTTGCTGAGTTACCTGAAGTTTTCTTTAAGTTCAGACTTTGAACTGATACTAATGAATCGATTTTTATCATCTGAAAATTGTGGAATGGTACTAAACATTTGGGTACCATTATTTGATTTGTGAGAAAGTACTGGTTTTCCATTCCATGCAAAAGTAGCTATCATATCTGTGAATACATCTGTAACGTGCTTATCGTCTTCCGATAGATTATTTTCATCAGGTATTTCCTGACCGGTAATGGAATTTCGTCCAAAAATGTATCCTAGCTCATCACCATGAGCAGTACTCTCTTTTGAAGTCTTAGCATCCACTATAGGTAGACCAGCAAGAAAATCTTTAGCATAATTATTTTGTCCTTTGTGATCAAAACTGTAGAGAAATGTTTTAGCTTTCTTGCTCCAATGTTCACTTGTTAAAAATGCAGGAACATTATAGAGAGCGTCCCCTACTGCCTCTGACACTTTTGCAATTTCATTATATCCTTGATTCCCATTAAAGACATTAAAATAATTTCTGAAAGCTTCGAAGGAAAAGGGATTTGATACATTTCCAAAAATCGGTATAGTACTCTGAAGATTTTGAACTAAATCTTTGTTCAAGAAGTTTGGAATTTTTAATTTTTTCTCAATTTCACTCTTGTAACTGCCAAAAATAGCACCACCCGTTTCATCCTTCATTACTCCAGTCAGTAATGGAATCTCTGGGAAATTTCCCATTTTCAAAGCGACTTCCGGTGTTTCTGTCATAAAATTTGGTAATGACCTACACATAATGTAAATAAAAACTATTAATTCTGGTATTACTAAATAGATTTTCAATATTATACCTCTCATCGTCACTGCCTTCTATAACTGGACCAGGTCCCAATAACGTAGACAATCCTGAAAGAAATCCTTGGGCCACCATTCGTGCAGTTTCGAGTTTTGAATCAACTTGCAACAATTGCTCTACTGATAATTCTCGAAGACACTGTACCATATCTGGAATATAATCAGTAGGACAGTCATGTTGAGATGCTATGTATTTTGCAGTACGCATTGGATCCTTGTCAATTGCAAAATTGGAAAGAATCGAACCAGACATAGCAATCAGTCCGGTGAAAAAATCTGAAAATATATAATACTAGTGAGTAACTTAAATAAACAGTTGTTATGATATAAAACAATAACAAATTCTTACTTTTAGTAAGTTTAGATAAGGAAAGCATGATAGCTGAACTGGCACCGGTACCATGACCAAAGGCAATAATTTTTTTTGGATTTCCACCAAAGTACTCTATATAATTTCTGACCCAATTTATTGCCAATGTCATATCAAACATTGCGTTATTGCCTGGTAATTCTTTGGTGCCTGTACTCAAGAATCCTAAAAGAAAAGGTTTATTGGGTATAAAAGATTAATTAATTCCTGATAACACTTACTACATACCTAATGATCCTAATCTGAACTGAATGGATACAACAACCATTTTCTTCTTAATAAGATTTCTCATTTCATATTGGCATGCAGCACCCCTTCTGAAGCCACCCCCATGTATCCAAATTAAGACAGGATATCCGTCGCCAGAATCTGGTAACATTGGGGTGAATACATTTAAAAACAAACAATCTTCTGATCCAATGATTTTTCCATTTTTGTCCTTATTTGGCTGAGGACATGGAGCAGCCCATCTTGTAGCATTGAACTCTCCCTCTAAGTTAGCAGCTTTTGGTCTCTGATAGTATATGCAATAAAATAAAAATCAAATATATCTTCCTTTCTGATAGATTTACGTTTAAATACAATAGACCAAAAATTTTGGTATTCATGCTACATCAGTGTCATAAGATAATTTTGTATCAGGTTGAGTAATTTGATAATACTTGCAGGATGTGACATGATAAGACTTCTTGGAGGATGGTTGGTGGTAGTTTTTACTATTGGCAAATTAATATGTCTATAATATGTTCATTAAAAATTTAAGAGACTTACTTGAAATCGTGAACGTCCAACTGGTGGCTCGCCAAATCTAATTCCCCGAAACACATAAAATCCTTTCTTAGGATCGCGCATCCCGTAGACTCGAGCATCGTGATTATTTTTATTCACAAAAACCACAGGATCATCCTCGGGAGGCTGTGCGGCTGTTATTCCTCCTACTATTCTCTTTTGCCTTTTGAGCAAAGTTAAACATTTCGAATTTACAATTAGTGTGAGGAAGACTAATAAAAATGTGAAAGCCGGTCGTAGCATTGCGAGGGCCGATAGTGGACTAAATGGTGTTACAGATAATTCAAATAATTTGATATGAAGTAGGAATGAGATAGCAGTGGTACAGATAATAATACAGGAAGCCCGTGACATTTTTATTCTATAAGAATCTCTTTAAATTAGTATGAAATATCATATTTTAATCATGAATTCTGCGAACAATTAATTGGCGAAGATAACAATACTATTAACTCACTGTAAGTCCGTTTTGGAATAAAAGGGCTTTACGGATGAATAAAATAAAAATTTTAAACACTGTTCCATATATTAATTATTCTCTATTCGATTGCTTGGTTTCGATGTTCTCATTATTTGAATTTTGAATTTGAATCTGTTATAGATACGTATCTAGTTATTTTTTTCAGTTATTTTGGTACTGCCAACATAACTGAAGCTTCATCGGTCTGCTTCCGCCTGTAACTTCCTCTGTTTGCTATCGGCTCGTTCGGTACGTGTCTTCTATTTTACTTGCGTGTAAAATCCATGAAAAACAATCGTAAATATGAGACATCCAATACTCAAAATTATTTCACGGTCTTATAGGAGTATTATGGTTCTTAAAAAATCACATATTTCTTATGATTTGTAAGAATTATCGAAATTTCATGCCTGTGTCTCTCGAGGTTACGTTCCTCCAGGAGTAGTTCGAGAATCTTGACATGTCACAGTGTTATACAAAGTTTGTGTATTTATTGATATTGTTATTTATTTTACAGTTTTTGAGCCATGGGTCGTGTAATTCGCGCTCAGCGTAAGGGAGCTGGATCAGTTTTCCGCTCCCATACTAAAAGGAGGAAGGGAGCACCAAAGCTTCGCTCTTTGGATTTCTCAGAGAGGCATGGATACATCAAGGGTGTTGTGAAGGTATGATTAATTTATTTTAAATTTCAATTTTTTAATTGTATTTCACTGTTGCCTATTTTACAAATACGGCTTTGTATAGAAGAAGCATGTTGGACACATCTGGATTGAGGTTATTCCCATATTTACGTCATGGTTTAGTGTTTTACTTACCTTTTCAAGTATAATAGTGAAGTATTGAAAAGTGTTTAGTATCAAATGATGATTTCTAGTATACCTACTTCTGAGAGTATATGAAGATTAAGAACTAGAGGCTCTTTCTGAAAAATTACCTTGTGTATACTATGGAATGACAGTAATTATACAAGATCTTAATACATTTTGAATTTTTTATAATAGGATATAATCCATGACCCTGGTCGTGGTGCACCTCTGGCCATGGTTCACTTCCGTGATCCATACAAGTTCAAGACTCGTAAGGAATTGTTCATTGCTCCAGAAGGCATGTACACTGGACAATTCTTATACTGTGGAAAGAAGGGTAAGCGTGTCTTCTGTTATTATAGTCACTTTTGTTTGAAAATTGATATGATGATTTCTAGAATACCTACATACTGAGAGGTTATGAAGATCAAATATCTAGAGGCTCTTTCTGAATTTTGCTTGTTGCATATGACTTTGGTGATTGACACTTCTGAGTAGATAGTGAACCATGTTTCTATTTTACTTTTTGCAGCGAACCTTCAAATTGGCAATGTTATGCCTGTTGGTCAAATGCCTGAGGGTACCATCGTGTGCAATCTGGAAGAGAAGACTGGTGACAGGGGTCGGTTAGCTCGTGCATCTGGAAACTATGCTACAGTTATTGCTCACAACCCTGACAGTAAGAAGACCAGAGTCAAGCTTCCTTCAGGTGCCAAGAAAGTCATTCCATCCAACAACAGAGCCATGGTTGGCATTGTTGCTGGTGGTGGACGTATCGACAAACCCATCCTGAAGGCAGGTCGTGCCTACCACAAATATAAGGCTAAGAGGAACTGCTGGCCTAAGGTAAAATATCTTTTTATATCATTTTTACAAATCATCAACAAAATTCTTTTGTTTATTTCAATGATGGTATGACATTTGAAACCTGAATCGTTGTGTGGATAGATTTTTACTGAGATATATCTTAGAACATATTGATTTACTTAAGAGACTGCAATTACTATTTTTAATATATCCTTCTATATTTCAGGTTCGTGGTGTTGCTATGAATCCTGTGGAGCATCCTCACGGAGGTGGTAACCACCAACATATCGGTAAGGCATCTACCGTCAAGCGAGGAACCAGCGCTGGTCGTAAGATTGGTCTTATTGCTGCCCGTCGTACCGGAAGAATCAGAGGAGGAAAGACCGATACCAAGAAGGACGATTAGGCCACACGTTAATTGTCTTGGTACATATTCTACAATAAAAACACAAAAAAACCCAATGCCCAACAAATGTTTCATCCAAATGACAAGATATCTGTTACAATTTCATGTCTTTGGCTCTTGTTCGCCAAACCTTATACGTGCTAGGGAATTTTCTTTCAAGAAGTTGTATAGTTTATGATTATAAACCGGAAGTGGTATCAACGCCACTATCGGCACTCAATGTGTATATCAGCGCCATTAAACACTGGTGGAGAATAACGTTAGCTACGTTTTCTTAAATCATTCTCCAGAGGGCGTACGTTGTCTGTAGAAAAGAAGCAAACGATTCTCGCGTTAGTGTCGCGTTGCGAGTGGCGAAACGACCGTGGGAGGGATACATTGGTGAATCACAGTGAAAGGACTAGTGAGTGACTCTCGCGCGTTTTTTCCAATCATTCCCGGCGTGCGTGAGTGCGTTAACGTACGCGTTAAAGCGTTATTCAGTCGCATTAAAGTAACGTCGAAGTCAGGTCTCGTTAATCGAGGTGGAAACAATAAGAAAAGTCGAGGAAAGTTCTTTGGCATAGACGTAGAACAATTATTCCTCAACTAGGGTATCTCCAGTGGATTTCGGAACGAACCGGAAGTAATAGTGAGGCCATCTTGCGGGCGATATTTCGGCTCTCGGCCATTTTTGTTGCGTCGACGACGTCAAGTGCGGCCAGGGGCCTCTCTTTCTCTCTCTTCCTCATCGAAGCCAGTCCTCGAGTTTCCTTTGTGTCAGAACAGCGGCGGACGGCCGAGGCGTGCGATCAACCTTCTCAATTGAAGCGAGTATTCTTTTAACGGAAGTACGAGGGATTATTGTATTATCGCTGATACAACGAGAAAAGCGAGTTTCTGCGAAAGAGCTACGAAAACTACGCACCGAGGCGGAGTAATATGAGTAATGCAGCCAACCAGAATGGATCAGGTCTAGAGCAGCAGGTAACTACCATTTTAATACATCCTGAATTCGATTTCTCTGACAACCGCCAGGCCGCCATAGTTCCTTTACCCTTTTCGACTTCCTTTATTATTTTCATCTACAACCGCTTCTCCTTTTACGTACATCGAACTCTAGTCTAATTCCCTCTATCACTTTTATGTCTCCTCGGATCGACCCCAATATTCATGTGCCCTTGATTCTCGTCTCAACTAGTGCGATACCTAGCTCGAAAATTTCGTGACGTACGTACGTTTCTCGTAATGGCGGCTGCTAATTCCGGGAACAGCACGCCTCGCGCATTGCCATTCTCTATTCGTCATACATAGCTGCCTTCTCGCGACACGTGAAGCACGTTTCACGTATCGTAGTCGTGGCGGATGTTATTGCAGAGGCATTTGCAGTACTTATCGTAGAAATGTACTCAGACCTCGGCTACTGGTCTCTGGCGTAGCCACGTTTTCTTTAGAGCATAGTCAAATGAAAATGGGACTGAACCATGGGTACTCTTTCAAAATGCGGACGCGAAACGGGATTTACGCAATCTTCTCTCGGCCTCTCATAAAATTGTATGAAAGAAATATGTTGGCGTTTCGATCAGGGATTTAATTTGTAGCGTCTCTCGATACTCGTGCAATTAGGAGTTTGCGATTCCACGCTAGGCAAAATGGCACGGTCCGCTTTATGCAATAGTCTTATTCGTCTCTGTTGATGGTGCAATTTTTTTTCTCTTCAGTGGGGAGGGGGGGGGGCTATTGCAAGAAATGGCATTATCGCAATTTCTTAAAGACAGCCATTTCGTTTAGGCTGTTCTCCTGGGGATTCTTTCATGACGTTTGAACCCTGCAGTGTTTTCAATAATATATTGGCGCCACTGTACTTATTAGATTTTTTGTTTTCACGAAATTCACCCTTTATTTCCCTTGTTACAGTTAGCTGGTCTGGACTTGCAGGACTCCCGCCAACCGAGTGGGGGTCGTTACGTACCACCGCATCTACGTAATAAATCTGGAAGTAAGTATCTTCGGTGATGTTATAAATTTTTATGCAGTTCTTCATTACGCTCGCCGAGTGCTTTTCTTTGTTGTCTTATCGAGTAACTTAGAGACGTCGTTGCGTAATTAGTATTATAAAAAAAAAAGAAAGAAGTAGGTCACCTTATGATTTCTGTAAAAGTAATTATAATGATCCATCTCGGAACATGTAATTCACGAGTCTTGGATGACAGTCGTCGTTCTTCCTAAGGAATGACGTCTCCGCTCGTTTTGGATCTTGTAATAAGGCCAGAGTTTGTGTTTAGGTAACGGATCTTCCGGCGGTGATCAACATTCCTCAAACAATCCGAGACCATTCTCGGAGAGGGATAGGGGCGGAGATCGCGACAGGGAAAGGGACCGTGGTCGTGGAGGTGGTGGTGGAGGTGCAGGAGGCGGCGGAGGAGGAGGAGGTGGTGGTGGCGGCGGCGGCGGTTACAGGGATTCTCGTGGAGGCCGTGACATTGACTTCGGCAACTTCGGAAGCCGCAACCGACGCGGTGGTAATCAGGAAAATGGTAGAGACTACCGGTATGCCAATGCTGGGGAACGCGATCGCCCGGTTACTTCCGGTAACGATCGTTGGCAGGAACAGCCTAGAAACGACCGCTGGAACGAGAACAGGAATGACCAGAGAATGGGAAGTTCCGGCGGCAGGTGGAAGGATGAGAGGGAGGGCGGCGGTGGAGGTGGCGGCGGAGGAGGAGGCGGCGGACGTGGAAGAGGCGATGTCGATTGGACAAATCTCACCTCTCGCGACGAGAGACTCGAGTTGGAATTATTTGGTACTGGGAATACCGGAATCAACTTTAGCAAATACGAGGACATCCCAGTTGAGGCTACCGGAGACAATATACCACCCCATATCACATCCTTCGACGAGGTTAAGCTGACCGAGATAGTACAGAACAGTATCACCTTGGCAGGTTATGACAAGCCTACTCCGGTCCAGAAGTACGCGATTCCGATCATCATGGGACACCGTGACGTGATGGCCTGCGCTCAGACGGGCTCCGGTAAAACTGCGGCCTTCCTAGTGCCAATTTTGAATCAGATTTACGAGTGTGGACCTCGTGCCCCACCGCCCCAGGCTGGCGCCTCAGGGAGGCGCAAGCAGTATCCCCTGGGACTCGTCCTGGCTCCCACTAGAGAATTGGCCACTCAAATCTACGACGAGGCGCGCAAGTTCGCCTACAGATCCCGTATGCGACCAGCCGTCGTCTACGGCGGTGCTAATATCGTCGATCAGATGCGCGAATTGGATCGTGGCTGCCATTTGCTGGTCGCCACTCCAGGTCGTCTGGTAGACATGCTCAGCCGCGGCAAGATCGGTTTACATAATTGCCGGTAAGTTATCGATTGTAATATCTGACATTTATTCGTTTAAAGCTACGGGCAATAAACTAACGTGACCTCACTTCCTTTAGGTATCTTGTGCTTGATGAGGCCGACCGGATGTTGGACATGGGTTTCGAACCACAAATCAGACGCATCGTCGAAGAGGATACGATGCCCCCAACAGGAGAACGTCAAACTCTCATGTTCTCAGCTACCTTCCCGAAGGAGATCCAGATTCTGGCACGCGACTTCCTGAGCAATTACATATTCCTTGCTGTTGGTCGCGTCGGCTCCACGTCTGAGAATATTACACAGAAGATCGTGTGGGTCGAGGAACACGATAAGCGTTCCTACCTGCTCGATCTACTGCAAGCAAGCGATTTCAGGGAATCCTGTAAGTATTAGCTTTTATATCTTCTTCCCATTGGCAAACGCTAAGTTCACGTAACCTCTTCGAACTCATTCGATCATTTGCCGAGCTCGCATATTATCTCCCTCGTGGTAGCCACCTGCTCGTTTCTTCAATTTCACTCGATCGTCACGTGAGAAAAATACTTTTATTTGTTCACAATAAAGTGGGAGAAGATGGCGTATCGGCAGAGTCATTGACGCTCGTATTCGTGGAGACGAAAAAGGGCGCTGACATGCTCGAGGAGTTCCTCCATCAGATGAATTATCCGGTGACAAGTATCCACGGCGACAGAAGCCAGCGCGAGCGCGAGGACGCGTTGCGTCGTTTCCGTGCCGGAAAGGCGCCGATTCTCGTCGCAACAGCTGTCGCCGCTCGTGGTCTCGATATTCCCCACGTGAAGCACGTTATCAATTTCGATTTACCCGGCGATGTCGAGGAATACGTTCATCGTATAGGTCGTACCGGTCGTATGGGAAATCTAGGTTAGTACCGATTTAAAATAAATACATATACAGACATAAATAGCCATTACCTCTTCGTGACTCACCTAAAAATTCGTTTTCTGACATTCTCCAGGTCTGGCAACGTCGTTCTTCAATAACAAGAATCACGGTCTAGTACGTGATTTGGTCTCCTTGCTGGTCGAGGCTAACCAGGAGCTGCCAACTTGGCTCGACAATATGTTCGCAGATGCAAGACACAACGGAGGCGGTAGACGTTCCGGAACCACCAAGGGTGGTCGCTTCAGCGGCGGCTTCGGTGCGAGAGATTATCGTCAGCAGGCCAGCGCTGGCTCAGCACGTAACAACGGCTCATCCGGAAGACCCGGTAGCTACGGTGGTGAGTCTTCGTCGCAGCTCTCTTTTCCCCTTCGTTTCTTACAGATCCTCCTCCGGCCTGTTTACACGCGTCGTGCACTGCCTCGATTACTCGAGGTTGCTCACCACTGGGTACAGATCGTATATCTGGCTGTGTTTTGCTTCAGGTGGCTACGGGGGTGGTTACGGAGGCAACTATAACAATTCGTCGTACAACAATTCCTCCAACAACGGCAGCAGCAACGGCCCCGACTGGTGGGGAGGATGGGACAAGTAGATCATTAACATGAACTCCATCGCCACTATTACTACCATTATTACTACTACTCTACACGCAAATTCAATTATATGTAAGAGACACGTACGATTCCACACATCCACATCCACAGAAAAACGCGCGCGCACATACAGAACACGAAATACGGTATACTCTACTTGCGTCTGACGTCACATTGTCACACTGACGTGTTTTTACTTGACACGTGCATGCTCGAATGCCAAAGACACACGGAGTATAACCACGTTTACGCCACGGGACGGGACAGTACTGCAAACTTACAGATGACGCGCCGCCCATCAACTCTGCACTCCAGTTTCTTTTCAATTAAAGACGAAGAGACGTTAGACTCATGATTCCCATGTCAATACGTTAATTCGTACGCGCGACGACGCTTACGACGGGTGATTTAAATTGTTTGGCGATTTACGCGAGGTGTGTCGGTGCGTTAAGTCAAACGAAATTATTTGGCGAGCGATTGGCCGTGTGTTGGCTGATTTTTTTTTTTCTTTCTTTTAATTCGTGCTACCCGTCTGTCGGTTTGGTAGATTTCTCGTGGCGTTTACGTTGAGGTGGACGTGCGCGAACACGTTGTAGACTAAATAACGCGCAAATGAAATTGAACAATCGTTATTGCCATTAACGCGAAATAACAGCTAGGTATGCGAGATAACTTTACACACGTGGGAACACTAGCGCCACTCTAACACTGTATACAGACACCGCAACACACTCAATTGTAGGTGGAAGGAGTGTGGCGAAACAATTTCTTTTTTAAAGATCTGTCGGGATTACGCGGCCACGTTGTGGATTTATTGTGATTCAATTTACTGGCGTGAAAATTCTGCGAGTGTCCTTTGTCGCCGTCGAGTGTGGCGCATGCGCAGTCGGTGCGACGTCTCCGTTGGGGGGGCGCCGTCCTCTTTCGACAGTCGCGCGACAGATACGCGTAGTGGGAGAGAAAATCGAAATAGTAATAAAAGAAAACAAGAGAATGAAAAACAAACGAAGACAGAGAAAGGAGTGTATAATTTAGAGAAACGTAAGGAAGAAGAAAAAAGAAAGTAAATGAAGGCACGATATAAGATCCCTTAAGAGGCTGAAGGGGCCGTCATAACGATCGATGGTATCGGATTGATAATTGAGAATCCGCGCGATGTACATCGCATAACTAGTTTTTCGATTATTCTTCTTCTCTCCTTCAATCGTCTCATTCGTTGTTGCTTTCTCCATTTGTCTGTCTTGTAATATTTTTTTTTGTTTTCTTTCCCTTTCGTTTTTCTCCTTTCTATACATATATATATATATATACTTTTTTTTTTGTATAATCGCATTACCCAACGACGAATGGTATTCTGTTGCTTTGCCGTCCCGAAGAGAACAAATTGTCGTTGCGCAGGTAACGTCACGGTCTACCTGAAATTAGCTAAGAGACACTTTTACGCAGCGTGACCGGCTACGGCCGCTATAGCTGCTCTAATTTAGATAATGTATGGGGTGGGTAGGGAGGGGGGGTTAATTTTTTCTTAAGGAATGCGTCTTTTAGGTACCTTTAGAAATTTCTCGTGCCGCCGTAAACGAGGACACGCCAACGCGTTCGACAGACGGAATGGAGGGGAGACTGTGTAAACTATGAACGAAAATTGGGATTTAAGGACGTCGGTTTTTTTTTTCAAATCTCGAGTACACGATAAACTCTGAAAGCTTGCGCGATGCGCATCCGGTGGCGAGAGTCGTTTACGTTGTACATCGACGAGTAACGGTTCTAAATAGTAACTCGAAGACGTTGATTCCGCATAGCGAAGTGGGAAGATATTGATAAAGAGGGAAAAAAAAGAGAAAACCGACACGAATCGAACAAGAAAATTATAGGCGACGTTAAAAAAAAAAAAAAAAAAGAAAATACTAACCGTGAACGACGAGACACGCGACTGAAGAGAGTGTAATACCAAAATAACGAGATAAATGAAATAAATGAAGGTTAGCCGAAGCAAGAAATTAAATGAAGATACGGTTGCAGTTACAGGGGAGATAAGAGGGTTAAAGGTAGTACGTGCTGAGGGTGAATTGTGGCGGGGAGGTGGGAAGCAGAGGGAAATAGGTAACAAGCAAACAGAATGACGCCTCACCGTCACCGCCGCCGTCACCGTTGCTCCGTCAGGCAGGAAGTACTCGCCGATTAATAGCGGCTCAAGTTGTTAAAGATGCGAGCCCTTGGCTGGGGAGGCATAGAGAGGATGAAGGGGTGCATTCATATAATATTTTATAACTGTATTTATCAGTACGCTACGCTATATATATATATAGACATATATATATATATATTATAAATAAACATATTAAGTAATATTCATAAATACATAACATTTAAAGTAATTAAAGATGATGAAGAAAAAAAAAAATGAAAAACGACTGTGATATCGAACGATCTTGGGACATTCAATTTCCACGCGAATTGATAAATGAACGATTAACAAGATACAAAATATTAAATTAATTAATTAATTTATCGATATTGAATGTCGGGTAAGATTTTTTTAGCTCGCTCGACACCGAGCTAAAACGATGGGGGATATTAAGTCGTTACAATATAACAGAGAACAAGAACAAAGTTGGCTGTTGTCCGATCGGGGAGGGCTGAACGCTAAAGCTCTTGCGCTCCTGAAAAGACGGTTTTTTTTCTTTTTTGGGAGCATTGTTTCTACTTAAAGAGGGGAATGAAATGAAAACGATGTGGAAAAAATTAAAGGAAGTGAAAAAAAAACGCGGGTACGAGAACGTGGCTGCGCTCGTATTTAACGACGGTTGATGAAATCCGGGGAATCCCCGGGGCTCTCGTGTTATGGCCGTTTCATTGGTTCGTCCGTAGCTTTTGAAGATTATTTCATTGGCGTCGTTCAATGCGTCGTGGACTCGAGGAAAAGGAAAATAAATGGGACTAGGAAAATATTGATGGGTATCCTTTTTGTGCGGAGGCGTCAGGATTCTTACCTAATCTAATTGCGAGATAAAGTACAAATTCGATTTGCGTGACGACATTGACAGGACTCTTTAGACATGTCATAAAACCTAATACCTGTTATATTAATAGATTAATAGTGCAATCGCGTGCGTGGTGCGTCGTATGCCGTGTGACCGTGGACCAAGGTGTGTGAATGCCTCTTTAGGACAGAGGAACGAATAATTATTTGAAACTAGTAACTTTCAGGTAGCATTAATAACGATTAATATTGTTGACTTCCTTGGCCGTCTCGTAAGTTTTGCGGCTTTAAAAATTTTAACGCGACGATTATTGAAAATTGATATTTTTTTTTTTTTTTTTTTCTTTTTTTCATCACATTTCTTCTCGGCCGTTCAACGACGAGAGGAAGCGCCAAGCTTATGCGCGGTTCATAGACTTTCCAGCATTATTTAAATGTACGCGAAATCGCGCTATCGATCATTCTCTTTCGTAATTGCCTTTACGATCCGACTACCTTCTTTACTTTCGTACATCGAGAGCATACAATTTCGAATTTATGCCGCGTTCACAACTGCGTCACTCGTTTTATCCTCGCCGATCTATTTCTCAGAACTATTGTGAACGATTGGAAAATTTTCGAAAATTTTCCCGTAGCACCAATTTTTCTTGTCTGCGTCATAGATTGATTAAAAAGTATTTGAAAAATTTTCCGGCAGCGATATATCGCTTCGGCACTTTTGCCGTCGAGTCTGACATTTAATCTTTTCAATAATTTCGATCCGCCTGTCGAGCCATCTATTTTGGACGCGAGTGTACAAAACGACGAGAAGAAGGAAAAGCAATCTTTCGACGCGATACCCATATACATTGTAAACGGCTTTTTCATTTGGATTCACCTTAAAGCCATTTCGGGTACGTAATGAAAATTAGGTGGACAGTTTGCTCCTGATACGAATCGACTCCGTCGGTACGTGAACAAGTCTTATTCGTACTATCCTCGAATTAAATACTATCGAAAACGACTAACCGTTCATATATCGTACTCTGTATTCTCATTCGTCTGCCGTGACGTAGCAGCGATAGATTTAAGTTTCGCGATGTCCGATCATCGAGCGATTAAATTAATCTCACGTCGAGGAGACGGTTAATTGTGCGTTATTAATTGTTCAAAGATATAAGAGGCGAGCGCATCGATATATTTCTTACGATAATTTAGTCTACTCAATTTCATTTGGTCTCTTGTAAAGGTTAAAAAAAAGAATTTCATTCTACAATATATATATATATTCTAATCATCCAATTCGATTTGGCAATGCAATGATCATCAATCATCTATTAGATTTTTCCTCTACCTCCTCCTTGGCGGGGCGAGAGGGGGGAGTGTCACTTAAAGGGCTTAGTTCAATTTGGCTGTAATGGTGGTTCGAGTGAGTGAAGTTTTTAGTGGCTCAAGTAGTGAGGGGGTGGAAATTGTCAAAAACTGCCAGCTGTCCACCGAATCGCAATTAGACAAAGGAGTTTTTTTTTTCTTTTCTTTTCCCCCCACTAGAAAAAACCTGCGACTGAATTATGTACGCGTTTTGTATTATGATTTAGGATTCCTGGGAATATGTCTTATGCGTGGTGAGAATAGGAAACGAATGGTAATCTAATTAAAACGATTATATTTATTGACAAACCTCTATTTAGTTATTTATTAATTTTTTTTCTCTTTTCTCTCTCTCTCTCGCGCGCTCTCTCTCTCTCTCTATTGGGAGACGTCGTTTTTGTTCTTCTTGTCCGAATGACGACGATAGCGATACTCGAAACTTGTAATAATTTGTTTGTCTCATTTTTCCTTCCGTAAACTTTTTCGTTGTACTACCCCTCTTGAGAGAGAGTACCTATTTACGTGGATGTTTGGTCCTCTGAGGTTTATCGGACGAGCAGCCTTGGACAAAATGAAACAAAGAAATAAATAAATGAACGACAATGAATATAAAAATCACTGACGAAACGAAATGTAAGAATTAAATAAAACTTAGAGTTTGGTAATTAATGGGGATGGGAAGAAATCGATGAGAGAGGTGAACAAATAATTGGGGATGGGACTGATACAATTTGTGTCTTGAATTTGGCTGGGAATTTAATGGAGGGAGGGGGGGACGAACGTGGGTGGGTAGGGGGTGGGCTATGAATATTATCACGTTATAAATATATATATATGGAGAAGGACGATGTTGACTGTGACTGCAATCATTACTAAGAGAATACAAAATTGCATGGATACGATATACATTAATACCTACACGTGCATTCACACATGTCGCATGAACAAAAATGAAGCAGATTAGTGAACGATAAATAAGCGAGTAATGGTAATACCGAATCATAGAGTGCATCATCTGTGCGCATACTGTCTCTCGTTATTTTATAGACGCACTGTGCTTTTCGATTTTGAAAAGAAAAACTTGCTTTTTTTCGGATTTCACTGCGTGCGTGCCATTTGGGAACGTACTCTCGTTCCTCGTCGAATGAAAATTGTAATCACCGATTGTCGCCTCTGCCACTGAAGTAACGAATGCTTTCAGGAACGAGGGTATGAATTTCGATGTAATTGATATTTGTTGCGTACGCGTTGGACACGATACAGGGAGAGTCACGCAAGCTGGCACACGCGAGTGCGAATGAAAGAAGGAAAGGAAAACTGGTCGCCGGATGCGTGGAATAAGGAAGAACGGAAAAGAAAGTAACGAACGATTGGAAGCGGGCGAAAAATTTTGTATAAGACGGGATGGCAAAAAAAATGTCTTCTTACTATTAAGAATGTTTCAATTAACCGTAGACGTTGCTCGGCGTTCAATGGATTAACGGAAGAAAAAATTGTAAAATTTTGTACCACTAGCATTTCACTTGCTGTCAATGTTTTGTGTTTCACTCTAATCTTTCTCGAAGTATTTAGAGAGGAAAAGGAAGTTCGCGTTTAACGATTTGACCGCCGAGCGGCGCGCGGGTCGCATTACCCTATTTGTAACGTAATAACACTAAATACCTAATTGAAGTTATGGATGGCGCAAGGATTTCCTCGTGAGAAATCGGAAAAGACGAAATACTTGACGGAAGGGGGAACATAATAATTGATCATTCTGTCAATCTCTTTTACTCTAGTAGTCAGACATTTACATGCTACATTAGTCGAGAACCGTGACGAAAATTTAGTACTGAAAAAAAAAAGAAAAAAAATACGTCTACAACAAATCACTGTACGTCGTACGGGTATCGGATGAAATAATAATATTAATATTAATGATTAACGATGGAGGACGAAGAAGTAATTCGTGTGTAATAAAGAGGAAGGGGAAGAAGTAGACAGAAAACTTGTGAGTTTATTAAATAGAGGGGGAGAGGGAGAACAAGAAGAAAATACTTGACCTGCTGGTACGGAGCATGCGAGAAAAAGAGTAATTGCATTTACCATTATTAAGTAAAAACAAAAAAAAACGTATCTAGAGATTCGTGTGTACGGTAGCATACTAATAGGGTACAAAGTATGAGTATCGGATAGGTAGAGAGTTCAATTACATTTTTTTTTCTTGACATGTATATGAATACTGTTTCTTTCATTTTCTTCTTATCTCTCCGGTTATCATCGTCTCTCAGGAGTGACGTAGGCACAGTGATCACTCAGCTGTTTGCACTGGATATACTGAATATCAGAAGAGACGAGGCGTCCCCGATCAGGAGCATCGATTCTTTTCTTATTCATAAGACGATTTAGTTTCCTTTTATTTTTTAGTATTACGCGAGACACAACATCTGGCGTGAAAGAGTGACAGGAGAATTCTACAAAATGAAATCGTATAATAAAGGTGGACAAAAAACAAAGGATTACGCAATCTTATATCAATGTATACCGATGATTTATTCTAGAAAGAATTGCATTGTACCATTTCCTTATTATCCTTTCAAGCTAGTTAATAATCATCCACTAATCAATATGACTCAATGAGGTGGTCTTATCATGAGCCATATGCTTTTTATTTATTTTTTGATAACGGGAGCTAAAGTTTTCCGATGACTTTTTATCTGTAATTCTAACGGATTCCTCTAGCGTCTAGGTAAATTTGCCAAGTTGAATTCGTTTGGCGAGAGCAGTTTTTCCGATACTAATTTTTGTTGCTATGACTTTAGTACACTTTCTTGTTAGACAATTGAGAATGAAGTGAGACTGGTATCTAATATTATTGTCAGTGGGGGGAATGTACGAGCATGGACAGTGTGTTGGACCAATAGCGTGAAACCACGATCGCAATGGCGGGTTGGCTTCCCAGTTTATGATATACGTGAGATAGGTGCTAGTTTTAACAGTGCTCCCAGTTTTTTCGTATTGTAACGTCAATTGGAAGATCCTCGGGCGATTTAATCTTCAGTCATGTACCATTCCTGTCTGTTACTGGTATTGTTGGATCTGTCTTTGGAGGGTATGTAAATTCCTAACCTTTGATAACTAAATATCTAAGTTGAAGTAATACTACTGTGAGGAAAGGTTAACGATCACTTATTTTTCCTTCTTTTAGTAGCCGCAAGTGTTTCACAGACAGAAATCGAAAGACACTTAGATTTGGGTAGAGACTTCCTTGCGAAGGGACAATTCCAGGATGCATTGTCACATTACCATGCTGCAGTTGGTAAGGAACCGCGACAGGATCATCCAGTAGTGATGTAGTGGTTGCTCCATTCTGCAACGTGTAATACTTAATGTATTATTATTTTTAGAGGGTGATCCAAATAATTATTTGACATATTATAAAAGGGGTACGGTGTATCTAGCCTTGGGGAAGGCTAAGTTTGCTTTGCTCGACTTGGATAAAGTCCTTGAGTTAAAGCCAGACTTTACCTCTGCGCGTTTGCAGCGAGGTAACGTGTTGCTCAAGCAAGCAAAGTTTGAAGAAGCTGAGACTGATTTTAGAGACGTGGTACGTTAATATTATTTAGATTATTAGGCAATAAGATTTTATTGGTACTAATTATGAACTCCACACAGTTGGCCATAGATCCACACAACGAGGATGCGTTGAATTCTTTGTATAAAATAGCGCCAGTGCAGGAGGACATGCACAAAGCAGAATTTCTTGTCAGAAAAGGTGACCATGCAGAAGCTGTATCACTAATTACTAGGATAATCGAAGTCTGTCCATGGGCTCCTGAGCTTAGGGAACTCAGGGCAGAATGTCATGTAGCTCTTGGTGATTACGTGAGTGCTGTTTCTGACATACGTTCCACAACAAAGTTAGTTTCTGATAATACTCGAGGATATTTCAAACTTTCTTCATTATTGTATCGACTGGGACAAGTTGACGAGTCATTGAAGTAAGTTTTGCATTTTGAATATGCATGAAAGTGCATTATACTATAAGACGCGGTCTACCAAGATGGTAGCTAACAGAATATTCTGAATCCTTAAGGGAGATCCGTGAATGTCTGAAGCTCGATCCGGAGCATAAGGAGTGTTTCCCTTTCTATAAAAAGGTTAAGAAGGTGGCAAAGTTTTTGAGTGATGCGGAAACCTCTGATCAGACTGGGGATAACAAGGGATGCATAGATGCGGCACGGAAAGCTCTGAACAACGAGCCTGCAGTATTGAACGTGCGTTTCTTAGCATTCCAGTTACTCTGTAAGTGCTACGCAGGCACAGCGAAATTGGAGGAAGCTATCAAGAGCTGTCAGGATGCGATGAAAATACGACGGGAACCAGGAATACTTTGTGATAGTGCTGAAGCGTATTTAGCAGCTGAAATGTATGACGATGGTAAGAATTGATCAGTGTTATGTTCAGCTGAAATACAAACATTTGGAGAATTTGTTGCATCGTCTTATTGTATTTTCTACAGCAATTCGGGACTACAAAGAAGCCTTGGAACAAGATCCTGGGTTACAACGAGCTAAGGAGGGTCTACAAAAGGCTCAACAGCGACAGAAAGTTTCAGAAACGAGAGATTATTACAAGATCTTGGGAGTCCCAAGAACAGCTACCAAGAAAGACATTACCAAAGCGTACAGGAAGGCTGCTCAGAAGTGGCACCCGGATAACTTCCAAGAAGGGGAAGAGAAGAAACATGCCCAGAAAAAGTTTATTGACATTGCCGCCGCAAAGGAAGTACTAACGGACGATGAGAAAAGAGCAAAATTCGACCGGGGTGAGGATCCTCTGGATCCTGAATCCGGGAAACATCAACACGGTTTTAATCCCTTCCAGGAGTTCAATCACTTCCACGGTTCACCCTTCCAATTTAAATTTCACTTCAACTAGCTATTTTCACATAATTTCCTAGCGCATTAGCGCGAAGTCGAATATTTTCCCTCGTCGCCGTGGTCGAGACGCCCACTGTGACGCGTCTACGATTTTTGACTTCAATCATCTACTAATCGAATTTGTTCCTCGATTCTACTTCCACGGTAGTCACTCTTCACCATTGGCAATTAAAAATAACAAAAAAATAGAAATGGATATCGAAACGCTACACGTAAGTTCCTGGAGAACTTCGACGCGTCGACCGTGATTTAGCCAATGTGTGGAAGAAAACAAAAAATTAAGGGAACAGATCGAATTTCTTTAATTGAAACACGCTTTTACGGAATGCCATTCGAGTGGCGCTTTAGCGCAGACCTCGTATATCATTAACCTCATAAACATTTTTTGTTTAAAGAATTCCGGATTAAAAGCACCAATAATTTCAAAAATGATGGACGAGCTTTAAAAACTCGCCTTTTCGAAGTCTTTATTAGCGACGCTATTATCGTAGCACTGGACTGCATGAATCGCGCGACTTGCTTCAAAGTCATTCGCTCGTTCCATTTCGTTTCTCTCAACCACGGGAAAAAAACCATCTCCCACCATTATATCGCGTCATCCAAATTTTGGAGACACGTTGAAAGCCGATGGTTTGACAGTTGGCTCGTAATTATCGACCCTTACGGTCGTATATGATTTGTTAGCTCGTGGTTGCGCGACTTAGACGAAATACACGGGGGCCATGGGGACGACACTCGGCGTTCAAGGCGCTGTGAAGGTAGCTCGATGCCACCCTTATAGAAATTAAGGCAGAGGATGTGCGCGTGTTGTGTTCGCATGAGTGTGAGTCAGAATTTCTTGTACATATTGTATCACTGATGTTTGTTTAAAAATATATTTGAATAATTTATACAGGCCGCCAAGATAACTTATTTCAAAAAATCACTCGTCACTTTCGTCAGCGATTCTTCGGATTCTTTGAATTCGTCTTTGCCTTATTTTCAGCAATCTTTCTTTGCTGAGCCGCGCGTTTCTTACGTGCCCTAGCTGCCTGCTTTTTCCTTTTGCTAAGAACATTCCAAAGTCCTTTAAATGCACCTAATTGATTCCTCACTATGTATCCTCTCCATAATGACTGAATGATTGTTGCTGATCTGTGAACGATTTTCCAGTATTCTGCCTTCTCTTTCGCACGTAATGTCTCTGCTTCACATTCGTCAATCAATTGTTGTCGTTCATCCCTGACGAAGTAGAGTTGCTCAAGAATCATTTTTTGTTCTGATATCTGTTCCTAAAAACATAGAACAATATTGAGCTATTTTTTATTTTACTCGAGTCGAATGATTAAGAAAATAATTTTATACTTTAAATTCATTGATTTCCTGCTCGCGACGCTCGATTTCCTCATTGTATTGGCTAGTCCAGACCATTATTTCATCCTCCATATCTTTCATACTGGCTTGCAGGTACGTACAGACTTCACCAGCAACAATTGCGTCCATCCTTTCCATAAGTGCACATTCAGTCAACTTGTTATCCAATTCCTGCTCTTTCATTTTCATGCGACAGTAATGCAGTTCTAACCTTGCAGCTTCCCATCGTTCCAGGTAGGCTGAAGCAAAATATAAAAAATTTATATTGAATTTCTATCCAGTTCAGCGATTCTCACCTAACTTAGAGCCATTTAAAAATATTGTATTGTCCACCTCCGCATTCAATTTTACAGCAGCTTCAGCACATTTTGCAAAATTTTCTTGATTTTCAATATTCTTCAAGCAAATCAAGTCGTACAGCTGTTTTACCTGCTCAGCCCATATCTGACAATTGACTTGAAGTATATGTTCACCTTCCTCAGTTCTAACACATTCGTCCACAGTATTCTGCAGAGAGTTATACGTTCCATTTTTCATTAATTCTTCAGTGGTATCAGAAACAACACAATAAGCGTAATACCTAATTAATAATTATACAATAATATCATAATATGCATATTTCAAATTTTTAATATACAAACCTATCACGTTGCAGTTTCTCTGCTACAGAAGGTATCAACGGTAACAGACCTAAGTCTGCCCTGAAGATAATCTTAAGTTCACCAGGACCTCCATACAATTCCTTAATAGTTTTGTAATTTTCATTCCAGCGTGGATCCACTTCCGCCGGGATGACGTATTTCAATAAAGATAAATAGTCCAGGCATTCCTGTAGGACGCAGACTACTGCGTTGGCTTCAAATCTAGGAAGAGGATTTGAACTCGGAGTACAAAAGGACATACTTTGAACACCGATGTTGCCAGACTGACCAGTGCTTAACATCTTTGAGACTATTTTACGGTACGAATTTATACCAACTCCCGAACCTCGTACCTACATAAAGAATTAATTAGCCATCTGAAAAATGTGTTCATTCAACTAATTACTTTTTCTGGAGATTCTATTCCTGAATTATGAGTTGTATCGGTTATATGTGAAAAGGTAAAAATACTACTGCGACCTGTCACTATACTACCACGTTGCTTTCCTCTTATCAAATCTTCACCCTTCAACGGTGCTTCTATCTGAATCGGTTCTTCTACGGCTAAACTAACCTTTTTCGTAGATTTTATTGCTACATTGATGTCTTCTTGCTGCGATATTTCATTAGGTATGCTTTATAAAAATGTTGTCTTTTTTTATCCTGTGACGAGTTACCGTTTTTTTTCTAAGTTCCATCAGGGACATTTTTTCCAGATTTTTTACCAACATCTCTGCACTCTTTCTTAACGTCTCTTTTATCGTGTCTTCATCTTGTATTGTTTCCGGGACATCCACCGCGTTCGCTTTTACCTGTTGTTCGGTGACTACGGATATTTCACCTAAGGCTACACCTGATATTCGATATTGTTGTTCATAGTTTAAATTCTGTTCCTGCGTAGCTTCCTGAGAGAGTAAACTATTAGGAATTTCATCGTCCATAATCAATAATCTTAAATATGTTTTCTTTCGAAGTGTCAAATGCTAATAGAATGACAGTGGAGACAAATAAAGGAAGTTTTGACAGAGATGAGTATAGAGATGCACAACAGCGATGAGTAGGGAGATGCACAACGTTACGGTTTTAGGCGATACCAAAATCATGGCGCTAAATCGTAGCGGCGAG
>NW_014333127.1:0-1311 GCF_000341935.2 Cephus cinctus | reverse complement strand
GATTCGCAATAATGGAATGTAAATTAGTCCTCTTTCATTTATTAAAGAAGTATAATTTTAGACCATGCGAGAAAACAACTGTACCTATGAAGTTTAGTACAAACAGTATCTTGCCGTGCCCTGTGAATGGCTTTTGGATAAAAATCGAATCAAGAAAATAAATTATATTCGTATAACTGTAGCTTATTACATTTTTATTAAAAAAAAGAATATATTTAGGTTGTATAAACTTAGAGTTTATAGTAATGAAAGATGTACTAATAATGTAATGCAGTAATGCTAGTAACACTTCCACAATATTATAAAAATTTGTTGATTACTTCAATGGTTACAAATACCTATACTATAACCCAGCATGTTAAAATTATATTTTAATTGTAAGAATTATAGTCACAGATTTCATAATATCGATAGATTACAATCTATTGCCTGCATATATCTTCTTAAGTAATGTTACATTTAGTGATTTAGTAAATCAGGGAAATTTAAGAATAAAACTGTAGCAGCAAATTCGGCAAATACTTTAATCTAATGAAGCAAGTAGGTAGTTTATATTGATCTTCCAGGGCTCGCGCGTGGGCTCTCGCTCCGCATCACAACGACACTTACAAGGAAACCCCCCCAACCCGACCCCGCGATTTCAATAATTTTTTGATATGTTGTAGTACTCGACAAAATAAGAGACACGTATTTTTTTTTTGTGCTGACATCCACTTTAAAGGGGTGAAAACGACCCCTGAAATTCACCCCCGAAAATCGTTTTTTTATCATATGTCAGATTCTAATTGATATTTTTTAATAAAACCAAGTGGAAAATATTTGTCATAAGAACTCGAAGATATGAGGTGTGTTTATGACCCAAGGGGTTGCAACCCTTATTTTATATTTTGAAAAAACTATATTTTTTATGCTTTTTTTCTGCATAAAAACCGGGGTATGGGCTCAAAAAAATAAAGAAAAGCGTTTCCGTTAACTCCATCAAATATTTCAGTTGGGGTGTTTCAGGATTTTTCAAAGGGATAAAAACCACCCCTAAATTTTACCCCCGAAAATTGTTTTTTATCATATGTCAGATTCTAATTGATATTTTTTAATAAAACCAAGTGGAAAATATTTGTCATAAGAAGTCGAAGATATGAGGTGTGTTTATGACCCAAGGGGTTGCAGCCCTTATTTTATATTTTGAAAAAACTGTATTTTTTATGCTTTTTTTCTTTATATAAACCAGGGTATGTACTCAATATTTATTAATATTTTTTATAGGAACTATGATTAAAAATTATTTTTTATAAGATTTATTTCTTTTTCTTC
>NW_014333126.1:34534-40361 GCF_000341935.2 Cephus cinctus | reverse complement strand
CCTCGCTAGCCACTACGGCCTACGTAACACCTCCGTTGTTACTGGGGTGAACACGTCACTGGTGTTGACTGCTCTCGCTGTTTCATTCCTGCCGCATCTGGAACATTCAGAAGCAGACGGGCCCTCGATGCTCCATAGTTCATTGTATAATTTTATTATATCTTCTTTCTTGGGCGGTTCAAGTCTTCCTCCTAAGGCCGTTTTATCTCCGTTCATAACGGCTTCTACAAATTTCTTGGGGCAATGTTCGTATAGGTCCTGGGCTCTTTGATACTCTCTTCTTTTCCGATTATTTCGGTTATTCTTCTTCCGAGTACCCTTTCGTCGGCTAGTGGTTGGCCGGATGCTCGATGGGGCTGCCTGGTTGTCTCCCTCTTCTCCGTCCTTAGCCCAACACGGTAGCGTTGGGACAAGGTCGGTGGCAATTAAGGCATCCAGTCTTTGCCCTGATGAGCAGCTGTCCTCACGTGAGTCCTTCCAAATTCCGACAAGCTTCAGTTGCAGCTTCTTGTATAGTTCGGGACCGGAAAGTGGCTCCAGGATGCAGTTGGACAAGATGTCCTTCCATTATGACCTTTCTTCACTGCCCGCTTCGTTGGAACATTCGTTTGTATTATTCCTGGCTTCACCTGTTTCATTGTTTGGTGCCTCGTCCGGTAAGTTGCAGGTGTTGCCTGTAGCGAGGAGTTCATTCCCCTGTGGTACCAGTGTGTCTTCCACGCTAGACACTGCGTCGCTTCCGTTATTAATGTTTTCTTCTTCTTGTATTTCTCTATCCGGTTCTTCTACGGGTATTTCGTGGGTAGGGAGAGTTTCGACGGTTATACTCCCGGCAGCAACATTGTTTCTGGCTTCCAGTAGTCTTAGACCCCTTCTTTTATCGCTGATTTGCTTCGTCGTCTTGTTTGTCATGTGCTTCCGAATCTCAATGTTAATGAATCTTGCGTCAGAATATAGAGTCTCAAGTTCCTTTAGCTGCACGATTTCCTGGTCAGACCATACTGTCGTGCTTCTACCCGCTGGGAGGCGTGGTGCCTCCGCTGCCATTCTTCGTTTGGTGTTCCTTATTTCTGGGTGCATATGCCGCTCATGCATCCATCTTCCTACCGCCGTTGCAAAGGTTTCACCTCGCCCAGGCCCGGCACGTCAGCCAGACCCGCTTCCCGACCAAGCCCGACACGCCCCGCTCCTCAGAGCCAATCCTTATTCCGAAGTTACGGATCCAATTTGCCGACTTCCCTTACCTACATTAGTCTATCGACTAGAGGCTCTTTACCTTGGAGACCTGCTGCGGATATGGGTACGAACCGGGGCGACACCTCCACGTGGCCCTCTCCTGGATTTTCAAGGTTCGAGGGGAAGATCCGGACACCGCCGCAACTGCGGTGCTCTTCGCGTTCCAAACCCTATCTCCCTGCTAGAGGTTTCCAGGGAACTCGAGCGCTTATACAGAAAAGAAAACTCTTCCCGGATCTCCCGACGGCGTCTCCAGGTCCTTTTGGGTTACCCCGACGAACTCTCTTGCGAGGGCCCGAATTGTATGCGGTTCCGCTGCCGGGTTCCGGAATAGGAACCGGATTCCCTTTCGCCCGACTGGTGGTTATTTTTTATATATTGTGTATATCTTTCATGTTTAACGCACCTTTATCGACATCGGATTTCTCCTAGGGCTTAGGATCGACTGACTCGTGTGGAACGGCTGTTCACACGAAACCCTTCTCCACGTCAGTCCTCCAGGGCCTCGCTGGAGTATTTGCTACTACCACCAAGATCTGCACCGACGGCGGCTCCAGGCAGGCTCACGCCCAGACCCTTCTGCGCACACCGCCGCGACCCTCCTACTCGTCAGGGCTTCGCGCGACGTCCGCACGTGTCCGAGGACGCGTCCGAGCGTCGCCATTGCCACTGACGGCCGAGTATAGGCGCGGCGCTTCAGCGCCATCCATTTTCAGGGCTAGTTGCTTCGGCAGGTGAGTTGTTACCCACTCCTTAGCGGATTCCGACTTCCATGGCCACCGTCCTGCTGTCTTAAGCAACCAACGCCTTTCATGGTATCCCATAAGCGTCGACTTCGGCGTCTTAACTCGGCGTTTGGTTCATCCCACAGCGCCAGTTCTGCTTACCAAAAGTGGCCCACTTGGCACTCTGATCCGTATTTCAATAATATCTCGTGGCTTCAATTTTTAAATTTTTCGTTCAAGCAAGCCAGAGATCTCACCCATTTAAAGTTTGAGAATAGGTTGAGGTCGTTTCGGCCCCAAGGCCTCTAATCATTCGCTTTACCAGATGAGACTCGCTTCAGTTCATAAGAACGTACGAGTGCCAGCTATCCTGAGGGAAACTTCGGAGTGAACCAGCTACTAGATGGTTCGATTAGTCTTTCGCCCCTATACCCAGTTCCGACGATCGATTTGCACGTCAGAATCGCTACGGACCTCCATCAGGGTTTCCCCTGACTTCGTCCTGACCAGGCATAGTTCACCATCTTTCGGGTCCCAACGTGTACGCTCTGGGTGCGCCTCCTCTCGCAATGAGAACGAGACGCCCCGGGCGTGCGGAGCCGCATCGTGACGCGGCCCATCCTCCCTCGGTCGGCGCAAGGCCGACCTTCACTTTCATTGCGCCTTTAGGCTTTCACATAGTCCCAATGACTCGCGCACATGTTAGACTCCTTGGTCCGTGTTTCAAGACGGGTCCTGAAAGTACCCAAAGCATTAGTATCGCCGACCGGTAAAGAGCCTGTCGGGGAGCACCGCCTGCCAACAGCTGGTCAGGCCCGAGCACGGCGCTTGGTCCGTCACAACGGGAAACACTGACACTCGCTTGCGGCGGGTCCGACGCAGCGCAAAAAATTGCGTGCGGCCCGATATCGTTTTTCGAGTTATACCGCCGGGCAGCCGGTCGGGCCTCCGAGGGTCTCGCGCAATCACGTCTCGCGCCGTGGTAACTCGCGCATAGACTACCACCCGGGCCGTAGACCGACACCCAACGGGTCGCGACGTCCTACTAGGGGAGAAGTGCACGCCGGCGCCGCCGGAAGTTAAGATGACAGTCGCGTGCCAAGCGCGCGACCAAAATCGCACGGTGGACATCACGAACAGCCGTGAGGCCAGCTTCGCCGACGATGAATCTCCCCTTTCGATCTTTCGGGTTTCTCAGGTTTACCCCTGAACGGTTTCACGTCCTCTTGAACTCTCTCTTCAAAGTTCTTTTCAACTTTCCCTCACGGTACTTGTTCGCTATCGGTCTCGTGGTCATATTTAGCCTTAGATGGAGTTTACCACCCACTTAGAGCTGCACTCTCAAGCAACCCGACTCTGGGGAGAGATCTTCCCGCGGCGCGTCTCGGTCGCTACGGGCCTGGCACCCTCTACGGGTAAGTGGCCCCATTCAAGATGGACTTTGACGCGAGTCAACGCCACGGGATGGTTGGATCCTCCCGAACACTACATTTCCCAGCGGCAATAACCGCGGGATTCAGTGCTGGGCTCATTCCTGTTCGCTCGCAGCTACTAAGGAAATCCTGGTTTGTTTCTTTTCCACCGCTTAGTAATATGCTTAAATTCAGCGGGTAGTCTCGCCTACTCTGAGGTTGTCGTTTTTATTTTCAATATTTCTTTTATATATCGACGGAAGAAGAGAACACACACGTCTCTCCTCCCTTTTTTTACGGGCTGCGGCGGCGATCGCGAGCTTGCTTTTACACGGTCGCATGGCGTTTCTCCCTTTTTTTCCTTTTGCATTAAAATAAAAGATCATGGACACGACGACCGGCCACGACCGCCGCAACACGTGCGTTATCCCGGCCAAACAGCGCTTCGGCTCGATCTTCCCTTTTTTTTTCATTCACAATTTTCATCAAAATGTGGGAAGACTGGCGTGTGCGCGGGCCTTCGTTTAACGCGCGTCTCTCTGCGCCCGGCGGGACATGAGAAATGTTTTATATGGATTTCGACTTTTATAATACATTTCATTCTTCAAACGAAACCAATCAAATCTTATTTTCATTCTCTTCTCTTAATCTTTCTTCGTCGATATATATTTTCATTGTAACGGGAAGAGGCTTCGGAAACGAAAAACCCTGAGGACACCACACAGCGCAAAACGCTGGAAGAAGCGCGCGACCGTCGTCAAGCCATCCGCATATGAAAATATGCATGATGAGACGAGACGTACGCGAAGGGCTTCCTCCACCGTCGTTGGGTGTAGCGTCCGGCCTGGGGATTTTGCTTTCTCGCGTCGTTGGCTTTCCAATTATGCGGACACCGAAGAAAACCCCAACGCGAAACAACAACACCGGAATAAGAAACGCACGATCGACGTATCAAAAACCACACGTAGTATTAATACGTATGGAGAGAGACACGTACGCAAAGCGTTTCCCCGTAATATTATTATTATTATCGATCCGTGTTCGTTGTTAAGGGGGGCCCGCCCCGTGTATCTTTCGCATCATTTCAAGCGACGCCACGACGAATCGTGACGAGGCGCCCAATCGTTCGCTATTACTCTCCATCTGATTTCTCTTTTTTAAAAGAGTGCGAGGAGCAAGCAATCTGGTAAAGTGTAAACGACCCTCAGCCAGGCGTGGTCCGGGAATTGTATCCGTGGACCGCAATGTGCGTTCGAAATGTCGATGTTCATGTGTCCTGCAGTTCACAAGTTGACGCGCAATTGGCTGCGTTCTTCATCGACCCACGAGCCAAGTGATCCACCATTCAGGGTAATCATATATATGTGTACATACTTTTTGTTATACATTGATTGGCATCGCGCCCCGGCCGTGTGTCTCCGCGGTCACGGGATAACACAGCGGCGCGCTTTACCAATCAGCTTTAATATCAATGGTCGTCGCTTGCAACGTTGGGTTTTCCGGGCGAGAGCGCGTCCACCGCCACCGCCCTTTAACGGGTATAGACGTCGCGTCGCTCCTGGAAGTCATCCGCAACGGCAGAGCGTATCGTGGTGTGTGTCTTTTTCTTTATACGATCGTCTTATTAGGCGAATTTTCATTGAAAAACCTTTTCGATCGACGAGAAATGTTCTTCGTGGCGAGTCGGGGGTTGCTCGGTGATATGCCGGTCGGTCTCTGCTGTTCTCTTCAGTGTCCGCGATGAACCGTGCTCGCAACGTTTCCCAAGACAAGTGGTGTGAACGGCGAGAGAGTACACGTCCGCGCTCGAATGTGCCCAAGGACCGCAACTCTGCGGGGAGCGGACTAACTAAGGACGACGACGGACTGACCTTTTCAACCACGCACGTCACGGACATGCGTTACGCGTGCCACCTTGCCCAGAGTCGGCAACACGCTGTGAACGGGGGACGGGGGTCGAGGAAGTCCGAGGGTCCGAAGGGAGCCTGCTGTCTCTCGCGGTGCGCCTGTGACAGTAAGGTTACCCAAAGACGTATTGTGCGTGATCGCTGATACGCTTTTAAATCTTTCTTCTTTCTCTATATGGTCCCTTTTTTTCTTTTTATTCTGACAACGAGTCGCTGCATAAGATTCTCCTTGCAAGCATACGGTATTGATCCTTCCGCAGGTTCACCTACGGAAACCTTGTTACGACTTTTACTTCCTCTAAATGATCAAGAATAATTGCAAGCCCCAATCCATAGCACGAAGGAGGTTCAGCGGGTTACCCGGGCCTTTCGGCCAGGGAAGACACGCTGATTCCTTCAGTGTAGCGCGCGTGCGGCCCAGAACATCTAAGGGCATCACAGACCTGTTATTGCTCAATCTCGTGCGGCTAGAAGCCGCCTGTCCCTCTAAGAAGATTTGTTTGTACGTCGGTAGTAAAAACCGCCCGACCGAAGTCGAGGGCCTTCG
>NW_014333126.1:32558-33975 GCF_000341935.2 Cephus cinctus | reverse complement strand
GCCATTCGCGGTTTCACCTTAATTTGGCTTGCCCTGAGACATGCATGGCTTAATCTTTGAGACAAGCATATGACTACTGGCAGGATCAACCAGGGAGCTTCGCTTTTAAAAGTTTTTATGTACGCTTTACAACGAGATAGCTCTCTTTCTGCGGGACTTCTTGGTTATCCACCGTCTCAAGGGGAGATTAGAGGCTGACCCCTAACCCGTCGCCGAAGAGGCTCAAGGTTGCGTACGCTACAGAGAACGGCGCGTATTATGCTTCAGAGAGACGGAGAATTGAGTGTTCGCCGTCGCAAGAGAATAGAGTGGCAAACCCAAGTGCATCAGAGTATTTTTATTATTTTATATACGGCTTTTCCTTCATTCGTGTCGAGGACACGCCAGGAGGAACACTCAGAGGCCGCCCTCAAAACCTTACAAAATTGGGTGTTCTCTCTCTCACTCTTTGGCTATCAACTGCGGCCAAACTCTCTTCTGATCACTTGAGAAGACTCGACACTCCATGCCCAAAATAACACTCAATCTCCTCTCTTTGCTGCGCCGATTAAACCTCTCTCTCACGTTACAACGAGAACACAAGCTCCGTGAACGAGATATGAGCGTCTCACCAATGCTCCTTTATAAAATCGCATGAGCCGGCTTGGTCCCAATCTTTCCCATAATTTTTCTTTCTCGTCGCGTACGAGTGCCGTACCGGTAATACACTTTTCTCAAGGTATCTCGGACGGTCAAACGCTTGGCGATTTCGAGTTATTATATATAATAGTCGACATCTTTCGAAAGGAGAGCCCATGTTCTTAAAGACTCCCCCGATGGGATAGCAACGGCTCGACTTTGCCACCGTGCGTATCCCCGGTTCTAAGGGTTTTTTCAAACATTCTCACCGTACCCAACGTTAAACGCCAAAGACTTATTAACTTGCCAATGGTCGCATAAGGGGAAAACGGTAGACGTAAATTTCAATACATTCTCGCTCGGAATCGAGTGAGTTGACGCTCAGTCATGAGCGCAGCGCACTTTAAAGATTGCGCCGCTAACCCATTACACCATAGTGTTTACGCCGAATGGCGAGTCACCGCATAAGGTACATTCGGTCGGAGACACCGTACCGCGGTAATGCTGTGAAGACACGAGTTTCGGAGGGACTAACAGAGCACGAGAGAACGATATCAATTGGTACGACCAGAAACAACCATTGGAGACGGCTAATACGCAGAATAAATCCTTGCAAAAGCGCGCTCCGGCTGAACGGCCGACCGTCGTCGACTCGGACTGTTCCCTCTTACTAGTACCACGGGACCCGAGGAGCAGACGAGGAGATAGGCGGTTTAACACAGGGTTAAATGGAAGAAACACGTAAAGTCTATACCTGGCGCCCTTTCCAAAAGTACGGCAAAACTTGCAATCGGCTCTC
>NW_014333126.1:30477-32316 GCF_000341935.2 Cephus cinctus | reverse complement strand
GTGCACTATCTCCTGCGTAGCGTCGTGCCAAGGCGAATACTCCGAACAGCGTTCGATCGTTTCGACGCCGAGTAACACTACCCACTAACAGTACCGCCTGGGCCGAGGAGCGGTCGAGGAGATAGGCGGTTTAGCACGGGGTTAAATGGGAGAAACACTCAGCCAAGGCCCCCGTGCGTAGGCCGCGTGGTAATACTTTAACATTTTCAGCACGCGCATTGCCGCGTACTTTCCTTTGCGACTCTCGGATACAAGGCAACTCGTGCCAGTAACTCGATTCCGAAGAGCCCTTAGTGCACTATCTCCTGCGTAGCGTCGTGCCAAGGCGAATACTCCGAACAGCTTTCGATCGTTTCGACGCCGAGTACCACTATCCACTAACAGTACGGCCTGGGCCGAGGAGCGGTCGAGGAGATAGGCGGTTTAGCTCGTGTTTAAATGGGAGAAATCAATCACGGCAAAAATAAATCAATCTGACCTACGCCAAATAACGAAATTATTGTGCCAGAGCATACAGCGAATCAAATTATACATTTTAGAATTCGTTTAGATACACATTCCAGGAAAAATGTCTTCTCGAGCTGGTACCGCGTAGTGCCACGTATCATGTTCGGCTAAACGACAAGTGTCCCCGGCGCATTGCTTGCATCGAAACGCTCTCCGGACGGTATCGAGTGGTCTCGTTGGGCGCACCACAGCGCAGTGCCGCGCGATGCCTTCGGCAAAAGGCCTCTGTATGCGTCGGTAAGAAGTCCGTTCTGCCTTGGTGCATTGATTTGGCGTTAAGCGTTCAATGACGTTGCGTCGACCTTACCGACACCTCGTCGTCTGTTACGGACCACGGCTGTGCGCGCTGCTCGCTGTTCATCGTATTACTGGTGGCGTGGTGTGTGTGTGTTGCAAGGGATCGAGTGAAGTGTAATCATCATCATTCTCTGCTAATCTATTATTATGTCCCTTCTGGCGCATCGCTTCCGTTCGCTGTAGGAGCGCGGCTTCCCGCGTCGTGCCCCACGTACATTGTAGCAGCACACGTCGTGGTCGCGGCGCGAACGCATTCCCTCCTGGCGCATTGGTTTTTCAGCGGTGAATATCAAAACGGATCGAGCAGTATTGGAACTGCTCTCTACTATATATGTATATAAATATAGTAATATCTCTCTTCCTTTTCTTTTCACCACCTTCTTCCATCTTATTAATTTATAAACTTTATAATAGCCGTGCCCACCCGCGAATACACAAACTTATCTCTCTCTCTCTCGCTCTCTATATATATATATAATAAGTACGAGTAAGCCTTATGACTAACTGGCTGGTTTCACACTCGCACCTCGTGGCTTACATCGCCGTTCTCACGCCAAGTACCCTAGGAGATCTGACTTATAGACTAAAATCGAGCGCTAAATTCAGTAGTACTAAGGATGTTTTTCTTACATATATATATTGTGTAACGACGAATCGCACAAATAAATGGCACCGCGAGAAATAATTAACAAGATGCTAAATTATTGGGCGCCAGGTATAACTAGAGTTACACCGCTGTCTCCTAAGGACACCCGGGCCAGCTCTTATGCGGTGGGGTCCTGGGTCTGGGAGACAATAATCAAAATCTGAAAGTTAATAACAACAACACAACACTAAAGGGGCTTGGAGAAATTAAACAGATCCGAGGTTTCGTTTAACAGCACGGAGCCCACAAACAGGCCCGCTTTATTGAACACGAGAAAAATAAAATCAAACGTAATATAAAGAAAACAGAAGATAAAATATAAAATATAAAATAGTGAAATTAGATAATGCTAGAACGCAGGAAGGAACAACGGTTCCGCAAACTACACG
>NW_014333126.1:23197-28963 GCF_000341935.2 Cephus cinctus | reverse complement strand
GATCAGGATTGGATGAGGATGACTTCTTTGTAAATGAATGAGGAGTTTTTAGTGGGGTTTTCCACGAAGGGTCATGGAGTCATAAAGTTGGGAGCGTCCACATATGCATCGTATAAGTAACGCCAATAACGGTCAAACCATAGACTAAATACGTTTTCTATAAACATTTCCCGTTAGGCTCGATTTATTGTCCGTAGACCTAGAACCCATATGTTAGATAACCATATCCTAGGGTCGCTATGTGATAAAAACCAGACCCCACTGTTTAGTCTTCCCATGGCTAGACATAGGCCACGTACGTAGGATCTGATTTTCCACGCGGACGTAACACCTCCCCCCTAAGACGAATGTCGGGGGTACAATCCGGACATTCGCATCAGTGGAAGCATTATTTCCCAATAACTGATCAAAGGTTAAATGTCGCAGCCGGAATTTATCATTAATTGAAGTTATAATTTAGCTATTCCTAAAATTTTCCAAAATAAATCAATCAATTGGCCGACATCTAGTCCTTGATTTGCGCAATATTAATAATAAGATTACAATCATGAAAATAACAAAATCAATTATAACTAAATCATACAAAGAATATAGTGATTACATCTAATATTAAACAGAGTAAATGAATAAAAGAATATAAGGGAATTCATTGATATCAAAATAGTAATATAACAATAATAATAATAATAATAATAATAATAATAATAATAATAATAATAATAAAGCATATACTACAATAATTGTAACACTAGTAAAAATATCGGAATAATAACGGTGTTAGAAATTTAAAAGTATATACACTATACACACACTTTCCTGCTGAATATATTTTAGTTATCCTCAAGGCCAGAGTCGACTTCGTCATAGGAGGTCCAGTCACCATCGACGAGTTCGCCCTCTTCAATTGTGTTTGCCCTTGGACCTAGCTGGCCTAGTTCGGCCTCGATGATTAGGCTCTGCAATGTAGGCTCTCTCCTCAGATAATGGTACAAGGTGACCCAGGAACTTCCGTCTGGATTTCTCTGATCCACCTGAATCCAGATTCTTTCCCGTCCGACCGTTTCCCGGAGAAGATGGCAAGCATCCACTGTCCATCGTCGACTTGCTCGGGGCCTTACATTGTAGAGGCCGCATAATAAGGCGGCCCACGGAATGGTAGTGAAAGCTCTCGGGAGGTACAGAAGGCGGGAGTTATGCACCCACATTTGCGCACCTTTATTCCCCAGGGTGATCCAGGCTCGGTCACGAACCCGAACAATTATGACGGCTCGACACCAACTTCCTCCAACTCGTATCGCTCCTAGGCGTCCATACCGGATATCCTCGGGGTACATAGGCCGTATAGCACCTCCGACACGTTCGTAGTGGGTGCGGAGCAGATCATTTACGAGTTGGCCTTTTTCCCTCAGTGTATGCGGTTGTACCCAGAAGGAGTTTGGTGACGAGATCGCGAAAACTACCCCTAGGAAATTTCTTCCCAAATCCGGAGTCTCTATTTCCTTAGCGTGGATAGCGAAGTCACGGTGTTGCAAATGTGCCATGATGACTGTAAAAGTGTTACATTTTAGAATCTGTTCAGAATACTTGATTGATTCCAATTGTCTACTACCCAGTACATGCACCTTCAGTGTATAGAGGTGTATGTTCTAACTACTATTGGATTTAGAGATTTGGATGTGGTATTCGTATGTGTGCATATATGTGTCTATATATATGTATGTTCATGTATCTGTGTATGTATATTCATGTATCTGTATATGTATATTTTAGTTGGAGTTATATGATCAATCAGTTGTGAAAGTGTAACGAGATTTCGTTGGAGGTGTTACTATGACAGCGGTGGTATCTATTTTGCCAGACGCCGATGAGGTTGATGATTCCTCTTGTGATGGTTGAGAATTCCGTGGTTTGGGATTGGGTAATAACTTTCGGTCTTCTTTTGGAAGTCCTTGTTCCACATCAGATTTCCCTTTGGAGTTAGGTGGTTTTTTCACTCTATTGGTGAGGTGTAGTAATAGTTGAGTGACGGAGTTCCAAATGGCTTCAATGAAATACAATGACCAACCATATACTGTATGAAGGGCGTAGCCATGTATCAGTGTATCCACTATCAGTTTAATTCCACGTATAACTATAATCACTCCAATGAATTCTGCGCTAATGGTGCTGAATCTCATGAATCCTCCTAGAGTCTTGTTCCATGCACTCTCGGCGATTTTGTCAAGGGCATTTTCATCCAAGAGGTTAAATACGAATTCATCACGGTTGGTTATAGGTCGTCCCATGATTGTCCTGGCAACGGAATTTAATACAGCTGGTCTCTCGGCTGAGAACATGATATGGTCCCTAAGATTATCCAACTCCTCTGGTCAATATATCCCATTTGTTGTTAGCAAACTGGGATTAGTATATCTCCATGTAGGTCTTGTCAATGGTTTCAGTATGGTAGGTGATAAAGCTTCAATAGGTTTTGGTGTTAGTTTATACCAGGATTCTTCTAGTAAATACATGGTTGGTAAGATGACACTGCAAGTGACCTGAGTTCCTGTTTTGGTTATCAAATGTGTCCTCGGTGTCAGGAAGTGAGTCTGGTTGTCCTTTACTACAGGCAACTGAGTATAGCATTCAGACGTCCGTCGTAGTACAACTTCAACTGGTACGCATTTGACAACGTGTACTACTTCCCCAGCTACTACTGCCATATAACCAGGTCCCTTCATTAGATGATATGCGAATTCGTCAGGCGCTTGAGTTGCTATGGCTAATACATTTCTTAACAACTGTCGCTCAAGGTTACATCTTTGTATTAAGACGTCCCGATACAATTGATTTATTTGTTGACGGATGTGTTTTTCTACATAAACAAATTTTGAATTAACATAAGAGAATATATCCATAAATAAGTTTTTTCCACAAATGGGTTACCTCGAGTGGTTTCGAAAACTAAAAGTTTTGGATGATCCGTGCGTACTAAACTATAACCACATATTGTTTCAATGGATTTTTGAGTTAAAACAAAAGTTACATCATTGGTCGTTAAAGAATAAATTATCTGTGAATTTTCCTGATTATTAGATTCGGCTCTGATCGCGAATCCCTCATACAAAACCCCATACTTATGAAACTGGCAGTTGTTTGTGGGTTTCGTATTCCAAAAAGTATACCATCCTTCAAGATCTATACACTCACCAACCATTAACTCACAATGTACCCCAGATCTCATGTAAACACGATTTTCTGCCAACTTCAATTGTGCATTATAAATTTGTAAAGTAACCTTAATGGTGGTTTGAACAACAACACCCTGCCAACTTCCATAGGGATCTGCATAAGTGATTCCTTCACATTCCCCATTGTTTCCTATAAAACCAGCTAAAACTGTCGATCTTATATTGGTATGATTATGTTTCATTCCGGTTATAACAGCATTACCCATATTGTAAGTTCCAGTATTATGAATTCTATTACAAGTGTCACGTGATACTTCTTCTATATATTGATGCTTCCCATTGGAAACAGCACTAGTGTGTGAAAACATACCACATTTAAGGATAGCCCTATCTATTTCTATTTTACATTGTATTACTTTATCGTATGGAAATCATTAATCTGTAAAACTTGTACGTATACTTTAGTTGAATTCATAATGACACTGTGGTGACGTTTGCAGCTTTTGTCCCACAATCATATCCGACCAGGGAATCCACATCATGGATGTTCCATAGCACGCCTAACATTATTGCAGACCAAACAACGAATTCCTTCATCTGTAATTTATAGATTGTTTCCTTATATTCTATTGTTTGATATTTGAATGCTTTAGCCTATTTGTATGTACGATTTTAGTATTCTTATTTATCCTTATTCTAACATTGTTTCTATTCAATATTTTTAGGACTTCATGTGGTCCTGTATACTGATCACCCAGTTTTCCTGGTTTTGGACTTTTTAACAGGAATACATAATCTCCCTCTTCAAAGGATTTCGGATTTGTTTTTTTGTCATAATGTTCTTTTGATTTTTCTTTCGCACCTATTAAATTTTTCCTAGCTGTTTCTTGGATCTTATGAATTCGTGTTACCAGATCAATAAGATAATCATCATACGTCGCGGTCTTCTCTCCCTCATGCAATAGCTCACTTGATAGTGACCTGCCTATCTTCCCAAACACCAACTCGTAAGGAGTGTGTTTTGTTCCTTCATGAACACTGGTATTATAGTTATAAATAGCAAGGTCTACCCATTCATCCCAATCGATTTCTTTGGTTACATATTGTTTTAAATATTCGCCTAGGGCATGATGTGATCTCTCGAGTGAACCATTGGACTGAGGATGAAAAGCTGTGGTTCTAAATTTGCGAATTCTGAAGCGCTTAGCTAGTTTACGCATTAGATCGCTAAGAAAATTCCGTCCTTGATCTGTCAGTACTGATTTTGGTGCTCCAAATACACAAATAAATCTTTTTACAAATGCATCGGCTACCGTTACAGCTGTCATATTTGGTAATAATAGTATAGCTAAACTGTACTTTGATAATTGGTCCTGTATAGTCAGTATGTATTCGTGTCCGTTTTTCGTCTTCGGCATAGGACCCACAATGTCCATAGCAATTTTGTCAAATGTAGAACCAGGAGTGTCAGTAATGACCATTGGTTGTTTTGTTTTTACTCTTACTAATTTCTTTAATTAGCATTGCAAACATTGTTGTATGAATTGTTGAACATCTGACTTCAAATTTTCCCAGTAATATCGTTGTCGAATTCGGTTATATGTTTTTGACACTCCCCGATGTCCCCCTGTAGGTGAGGAATGCATCTCCTCAAGTATCGTCTTCCGCTGTTGCGAAGAAGGATACTTTATGAGTCCATTACAAATTATTACTTTACTTTCAGCTATAGAAAATTCATTTAATAATCGGCGTTGGATTTCATCCCATGGGATGTTCAATATCTCCTTACTTTTGGCCATTGCAAACGAAGCTAATTTCATTTCATCGGTTATTTCTCTAAGATTTTTTATTGCTGTCTCTACTACCTGAAGTATTAACGTTGGCCCTTCCATTTTCCCTTCACTTATGGGGATTACCAAATGGTACCTGTTCTTTTCTTTTATTACTTTTACTTTTCTCAATTCTAAATCAGTTAATTTTGGTACTAAATTCTTTTCACTGATTACTGTAGCTCCGTGATCACACGGTTCGCCTGTTGTAGTTACAAAATAGGCTAGATTATCTTTACGATATTGAAACAAATCCCTGCTTTCTACTACTTTGCCACCAACAGGCAATAATGATTTGGACTTTCGTTTAACGGATTCACTGTCATTGTCTTCATGATCTGATAAATCACCGTCCTCACTATCGGATTCCATGTCTGTATTACTTAATTCAACTTTTAACAGATCATTCACTTGTGATTCTATCTCATCTATTAACGGTTGTTCTTGGTGTTCAATTTGTCTCCTTTTACTCCCAGTTTGTATATTATAGTCGGTAGGAATCATGCGTGAAGATCCAGAGTCTGTAGCATGATTAAAATTATAAGGAATGGATTCAGATTCAAAGTGGATTTGAGTTTGATTTACCGAGAAATGATCTCCTAAGATAGGATTCTCTTCATCTCCTATTGAAGACGAGGAATCATTTTCATTTGATGATTCTTCTGAATCAGATTCTTCCAATAGTCTCCTAATATTCTCTATTTCCAGGTGCTTTGATTTAGTAACTGATTGACTTCGAGTCATAACAAAAATTTGATTTGTTTCTT
>NW_014333126.1:18110-20687 GCF_000341935.2 Cephus cinctus | reverse complement strand
AAAGCATCGGCATTCACATTCATTTTACCTGCTTTATAGACAACCTTGTAATCATATTCTGCTAAGTTCAATCGCCAGCGAGCTATTCTTGAATTTATATTGGTCGCGCTTTTAAACCATTCCAATGGTTTATGAACAGTAACGAGGGTAAATTGGTGACCATAAAGGTACGGTCGAAAATGCTGAACAAAGTTTACTATTGCTAATGCTTCCTTTTCATAAGTATCAAATTTCTGCTCATTTTCCGTTAACGTTCGTGATGCATAGGCTATCGGTCGGTCCTTACCAATAGGTCCTTGTGAAAGTATAGCACCTATTGCGTATCCTGATGCATCTGTTGTTAATATAAACGGCTGGGTAAAATCAGGATATTGTAATACTGGGGGATTGCATAACTTTTCTTTTAACATTTCAAATGACTCCTGTTCCCTATCCGTCCAGATAAACGGCACATCATCCTTCAGTAATTTAGACAGAGGCTTAGCTATTTTTGAAAAACCCTCTACGAATCGTCGGTAATAACCTGCAAGCCCTAAAAACTGCCTGACATTTTTTACATTCTTCGGAATTGGAAATTCACGTACTGCTTCTAATTTTGAAGGATCCGGTTTCAAACCCTTTTCACTGATAAGATGACCGAGGTACGCTACCTCTTTCCTTAAAAATTCACATTTATCAGGTTGTAGTTTCAAATTTGACGTCCTTAATCGTTCCATTAATTTATTGAATTTCTCAGTATGCTACTCCAAAGAAGAATCATAGATGACTATATCATCTAGATAAACGAATAACTCTTCACCCTGTATACCGGTTAATACTATATCCATTAATCTCTGAAATGTGGCTGGAGCGTTCTTCAACCCAAATGGCATTCTATCAAATTCATAATGGCCGTATGGCGTTGAGAAAGCCGTTTTATGTGCATCTTCCGGACTCATTTTAATCTGGTGAAATCCGGATGCTAAGTCAAAAACGGAAAAACATTGAGCTTTACCTAGCTGATCTAAAATTCCTAATATATTCGGCAAGGGATAGGATCTTTTATTTCCTTTCGAGTCTGGTTTCTTTGGTACTATCCACACGGGAGTATTATATGGAGATTTGGATGGTCTTACTATATTGCCATGGAGAAGTTCATTAACTTGTTTATTTATTTCCTCTTTATGAATTGGCGGAAATCTATACTGCCGCGAATTAATCGGTAGCTCATCTACCGTACATATTTTATGCTGAATTACATCAGTGGATCCCAGGGATTGTCCTGGTACGTGGAATACGTCTTAATTCTGTTCTATTAACATGGTTACATATATTTTCTCTTCTTCGTTCAAATGTTCTAACGTTAATAATTTCTTTACCTCCTCACTTCTCTTAATATTTATATCTTTTATCGAAAAGCAATGCGTAATGCTTTTTGCATCTTTAGAATGAGTTAATAAGAGAGGTGTGCTAACATTGGCCTTAGGAGGCTTGTTGCACCCTGTGTTTGATTTAGGATTCAACCTAGAGGCATACTTCAGCTTGAGTGAATCGGATAATTCATTAATTTTTGAGGTCTCTTCTGGAGCCTTATTTTTGGAATTAGTATTGGAGGTCTCACTCTTTGGAGCCTTACTTTTAAAATCATCAATCGCTTCTTCGAAAGCCTGAATTTCTAATGTCGGAATTTGTATAACTACTTCCTCTTCCCGAGTATTTATAATAGGTAAATAAGCTTTACCTTTTTCGTTAGTAACCAAGACATTTCCTAAATATATTCCGTTCCCAGCGTTTAACTTGGGAATATATCCTTCCTTCTCATTTGAATTAGCTACTCTTATATAGAACATACTTTTCGTTCTCGCTGGAACTGTAATTGTTTCTCGCGATTAGCTACTCTTTATAGAATTAGCTACTCTTATATAGAACATACTTTTCGTTCTCGCTGGAACTGTAATTGTTTCTCGCGATTAGCTACTCTTTATAGAATTAGCTACTCTTATATAGAACATACTTTTCGTTCTCGCTGGAACTGTAATTGTTTCTCGCGATTAGCTACTCTTTATAGAATTAGCTACTCTTATATAGAACATACTTTTCGTTCTCGCTGGAACTGTAATTGTTTCTCGCGATTAGCTACTCTTTATAGAATTAGCTACTCTTATATAGAACATACTTTTCGTTCTCGCTGGAACTGTAATTGTTTCTCGCGATTAGCTACTCTTTATAGAATTAGCTACTCTTATATAGAACATACTTTTCGTTCTCGCTGGAACTGTAATTGTTTCTCGCGATTAGCTACTCTTTATAGAATTAGCTACTCTTATATAGAACATACTTTTCGTTCTCGCTGGAACTGTAATTGTTTCTCGCGATTAGCTACTCTTTATAGAATTAGCTACTCTTATATAGAACATACTTTTCGTTCTCGCTGGAACTGTAATTGTTTCTCGCGATTAGCTACTCTTTATAGAATTAGCTACTCTTATATAGAACATACTTTTCGTTCTCGCTGGAACTGTAATTGTTTCTCGCGATTCAAATGGAATAATTGCGTTGGGCAATACTAACTGTTGCTGTTTATAATCAATTATAGCG
>NW_014333126.1:0-17738 GCF_000341935.2 Cephus cinctus | reverse complement strand
TGGTTACATATATTTTCTCTTCTTCGTTCAAATGTTCTAACGTTAATAATTTCTTTACCTCCTCACTTCTCTTAATATTTATATCTTTTATCGAAAAGCAATGCGTAATGCTTTTTGCATCTTTAGAATGAGTTAATAAGAGAGGTGTGCTAACATTGGCCTTAGGAGGCTTGTTGCACCCTGTGTTTGATTTAGGATTCAACCTAGAGGCATACTTCAGCTTGAGTGAATCGGATAATTCATTAATTTTTGAGGTCTCTTCTGGAGCCTTATTTTTGGAATTAGTATTGGAGGTCTCACTCTTTGGAGCCTTACTTTTAAAATCATCAATCGCTTCTTCGAAAGCCTGAATTTCTAATGTCGGAATTTGTATAACTACTTCCTCTTCCCGAGTATTTATAATAGGTAAATAAGCTTTACCTTTTTCGTTAGTAACCAAGACATTTCCTAAATATATTCCGTTCCCAGCGTTTAACTTGGGAATATATCCTTCCTTCTCATTTGAATTAGCTACTCTTATATAGAACATACTTTTCGTTCTCGCTGGAACTGTAATTGTTTCTCGCGATTCAAATGGAATAATTGCGTTGGGCAATACTAACTGTTGCTGTTTATAATCAATTATAGCGGGTACTTGATTGAAAAATTCATCTCCTAAAAGACCAGATTGTAATATAGGAAAATCATTTGGAACTAAATGGAACACGGCTTCACTACCTAAGATGCTCATTTTAATCCTGCCAAGAGTTTGCACTACCTCAGGAGTTATTCCTTTCAAATGTAGGATCTCCTCACGATCAACTGAGATTCCGTTAATAACAGGACTTTCTGTTACCAGATTCGGTCCAGCTCCAGTGTCAAGTAATAAAGTTACAGGTACAGGAGTTTCCTCAAATATTAATTTCACCGTTACACTACTATTTCTATGATTCAGATTTATAGTGGTTACACGAGCTATTCCTGAATCACTTCTTGAATTGAAGTGACTACTGCCGAGTGCTGGTTCTGATATCCAGGGGTTCCCTGTGGTGCATTCTGCCCAGGAGCCCCATTCTCGTTTCCCGAATTTATTGCCTGACCATATCTACTATTTGCAAATTGTCTCTGTCTACAAACATCTATTGTGTGTCCTATTCTCTTACAATATCTACAGAAGTCCGGATTTTGATTCTGTGACGCTTCTACTGAAGGTAATGCTCTCATCCCTGTGTCTGTAGTACTTATTTGGTATTACCTACACGTGGAGGCATCATGACCTATTCTTTGACAAAGTTGACATGAAATAGCATTCCGATAAGAATTAGATTGATTTTGAGTTTGTCCCCGTCTATAACGACAAGTTTCAGCCGAATAGCCTCTGATATTACAGAATTGACAAACAACCATATTTTTAGGTGTTGAGGAAGGCATATTACGTGATCTACAGTTAATAGCACTATGTCCCTACTTAGAACAAATTTGACAGATTGAGATATTCATTGACGGTATTTGTTGGAAATTTAACTGCCGACATGTATTGGCGTCATGTCCTCTTTTCTTGCAAATTTGACAAACAACTTCAGAATTGGAATTATTATTCCCTGGTAGTAATTGATTTGATATATTTGAGATTTGACGACACTTATCAGCAGTGTGTCCTTCCTTCTTGCAAATTTGGCAAATCAATTTTGGTGGCTGTACTAAATAAACTTTCTGTTGCTTTGATATTTGTTTTGAGGTAGAAGGGGTGCTTTTTTTGTTTCTGAGGGTTCCCTCCACGTAACTCCTCTCGTGTTTCTAGTAGTCTTTCAATGCTTATAGCTTGCGATACCGTTTCATCTATTTCTTCTCTTTTACTTAGTCTTTGCTCTATTTCAGACTTTAAACCCATAATGAAACAACCTAATAAAGCACCATCAATCTCTATTTTAAACGTTGGTTTCGCCGTTCCACTATTTTCCAACTTATGTACTTCCATAATTTGATTTTCAATATCTTTAATTCTATTTGCAAATGTGATGACGCGCTCATCCTCCTTCTGATATATGGTTCCTAACTCTCCATGAAGTCTATAGATTGATTTGGCAGGCGCAAAAATCCCTTTTAAATATTTAATTAGGTCATTGAATACATTGAATCTCTGACCAGATATAGTTTTCCTAGCTTCACCCGTGATGCGGGCACGTATAATTTTGGTTAAGTTTGATTCAACTTCTGAGGGGACCATAGCTCTTGCTTCCTCGCATCCTGCTATGAATTCGCTTAGAGGAATATTTTCACCATTAAACTCAGGAACTACCTCAAGGGCATCCCTCAAGGAAACTAACTGACTATTACTAGGCATTTCTTCGAATGGAGAAGGTGACGGTGGTGCTAGTCCTCCCAAAGATTTATTGATAATTCCTATTTCCTCCTGCAGTTCCCTATAATATTCTTCAATATTAGAAATCGGTTTAACTAATCTAGGAATTTGTATATCAATACTTTCCGAATCTTCTTTCTCTACGCCTACTTCTAATTCTCCTTCTTTTTTTAGCTTCCTCTATTTCTTCCGGATAAGATACTGTATCTTCCCGAGGTAAACTATGCCTTGGCCGAAATGGATCCTGTGAATCGTCTAATCCAAACTCAACATCTACTGCTTGAGCATCCGATTGTTCCTGCCCTTTCTTTGACTTTGAACGTGTATTCATACCTCCCTAGTAATCATTAGCAATTGAGATCCCGGACGAGCCCCCAAAAATGTACGTATGTTACGTCCGAACCAGAATGGAGGCTTAGACTGGTGCCTTTACCGAACCGTAATATACTATTATTTTGCCCTGTTTTGAGTCAATGCTTGCGCACTTTACTCGAGATTAGGCTATGCCTCTAATTACCAAGGGAAGGATAAATTGAACTGGATATTTGCTATGATTGATTTGAAAGTTTCTAAACAAACGAAAACCATCACCAACTAAACAATTGAACCTAGGAAGTCTAACATTTATGATAATTCAGCAAAAATTAAAGAGTACCGTCACCAATAATAATTGATTGTGCTTACCTTGATTCTGCAGCTTACAGTTACTGAAGATGTCTGCGGTGTAGAAGAGGTTGATTGTAGGCATAATGTATATGTATAAGAGCAAAATTATGTGAATAAATGAGTATGGTTTATTATAAACTTGATGCACTGACAACAAACTCTACAAAAAATATTAGTTAAAGTATAAGCGAAAGCAATTTCAACTGATAAATTGGAGTGAACGGATAATTGTATTTAGTGAACAGAAGAGCGTAAAACTGTTTTTCCTAAACTGTCTGACGGACCAGCGGAGAATGAGAGTGAGACTTGGAAAAAATTAGGGATGTTGGTTAGCGGGGGTGGATTGTTGGAGTAGGGTTGTGACCGGATTGGTAGCCTTGGTAGAAATATTCTCCCCTTAGAGAATCCCGTGCTATCCTGGACTGCTCGAAGTTTTCTTGCTTCACGTGTCCTCCTAGCCTTGGCCGAGTACTTTTGTCGAGTTTTATAGTGCTTTTTGTTGACATGTTCAGCCTTCCACTCCTTCATTTCCCATCGCTCCAGACGACGCTTTCTCGTAGGTGTCACCGGCGTTCCTGGATCCCGGATTTTTAAGGGTACCACCCTATTCTCCTTTAGAATCACGTGGTCCGCTTCATCCAATATCTGGACAGATAATACCTTGGGTTTCACTGGTAATTTTCTTAGCTGGTATCGTGGGTTATCCCGCTGGATAAATTCCGATTCTTCGATCGGCTCCCGGTTCTCCTGATCCTCCGTCAGGCTTGTTTCCGGCTTGTCCGAGGCAACTTCGATTTCCTCTTCCAGGGCCGACTCACTCCTCTGCGTGCGTAGACGGTTCATCTTGACAGTCGGACACATGTCGTCTGCGTTGCGGCTTTCCTTGGCTGCTTTCGACTTCGTCTCCTCCATGGCAGTCTTCTTTCCCTTTGGCTTCATAGTAGTCGTCGTCATTTTTCCCTTTTCGGATACTGGGATTCCTTTGACTTTTTTTATTTAAAGCCGCTTGATAGGCCTTCTGGACGTTCTTCCTGCAGGCCTCGTTGTACTTTTCTTGTACAATTCTTCTTGCTTTAGTTAGCTCCTGTGTTTTTTCCACCTCCGCGATTAACAGCTTTATTTGCTCGTTCGCTTCCTGTTGTGCTTCCAATAGCTCCTCTCGTAGTTCCGCTTGTTCTGCGCGAGCTCTCGCAATCTCGTCCTCCATGTTATGGTGCTTCAATGCATCGTTCGTTGTTGCTCCTTCGGTATTCCGTAGTCGACTGACTAGCTCGTGCTCCGGCTTCAACTCGTCGCCTCGCTTGCCTTCTGCGCAGCGTGTTGCGCAGCGTCGCTTCGCTAGCTCCGCCTCATCCCCACTCTCGGACGCGCAGTGGTGCGTCGGTACTTCCATTGTCCGTTTTCTCTTGCGGTTCTCAATGGGTCCTTGCGAGTTTATTTTGACGTCCACTGCATCCAAGTTCATTGGCGAATTTTCTTTAACCGTTTTGACTCCACTTGCGTCAATCGAAATGTCCCTTAAAAATTGAAAACCCGAACCCCGACTAACCAGATCGTCTATGTTTGATTTCAATTTCGTTACATTGTTGTTACAATCATCCACAACAACAATTTCCTTTTCTTTATCGGATGATAGTTCGTCGCTATCGCGATTCTTATCAATACTCGCTCGCATGTCTTTGGGTAAGAATATCATGTTATTTTCGCAGATTTTCCGTGTCTCATTTAATACTATTGACCTCAATTTCGGACCTGTCAGTTCCTTTGTCTGCTCGTTCGATACGTAGCCCTTACTTTGCAAAATCTTATCACATAGCTCGTTTTGTCTCCTTAGAATCAGATCGCATTCGCTTAAGTTCATTAACTTCTTGACGTCTTGCAAATCGAGACTATTGGTTCGCATCATATTTAAACTAACGACTTGGCAATTATATTCCTTGCTGCTGTCCTCTGGTCTACTGTATATAAGAATAGGAATATCTACTCCCATCGAAGTCACTCTCAATGATTGGCTTGACATCATTACGTCAATTCCATATTTTGGCAACATATCCATGCCCATAACCATAGGTGTAGCTAAGCCCTCAAGTACATAGAACACTCCCTCTAAAATAACTTTTTCGAAGTTTACGCGTATTGTAATCTTCTCATGGAGTGGTATGACTTTCGATGCTATGTCGCTAAATATATCTATATTTTCTGTCTTAATTTCGTACACAAAACCCTGTCCAATGACCGAAACTTGGGCTCCAGTGTCGATTAATATCAATATATCTTTTCCGAATACCTGCCCTTTAATCAACGGTACGTCACGGTAAATTCCTCGTGTTGCAACTACATTCCCAGAAGCTTCGTCACCTGACATTTCGTCTGATCGACATTCTAGCATCGCTAACAGATATGATTTTTTTTCCCTAAACGGACGAAGTTTTCGTGTATTGAAGTTTCCTAGGACTTCTCCCTCTCGTTCGAGCGTATAGACATTTTTATAAGGTTTGTCGACTATTACGTAAGGACCTTCGTATATCAAACATATCTTTCTATTCAATTTTTTGTCCTTTTCAGATAACTTCTTAGTTCTTAATAGCACTTTCTGTCCTATCTGATACTCTACTGGATGATTTTTTTTAATGAACTGTCTATATCTTTTAGCGGCTGCTACGGCTAATTTTTTATCGGTTTTTCTAATCAATGTTTCTCTATTTTCTGTTTCAGGTTCCGGATTTCTTAGGAATTCAGGTAATCCCAACGGAATGTATTCCTCCTCCTTATGTAAGTAGAATGGTATACAAACCGTACTGCTATGCTCTGTAGAGTTCAGCACGTCCTGCGTCCGCTTTAGAATCATGCTCCACGTGGAATGATTTGAATGTGCGTATGCTCTAATCACGCGACCTATCTCCCGCATCACACGTTCTACCGGATTTGATTGCGGATTGTACGGTGTTGTTTTAATTAATTCGATACCGTTTCTTTCGCCAAATTCGGCCCATTCTCTAGAGAGAAATTGTCCACCCCTATCTGTTAAGATCACGTCAGGCTTACCCCAACTTTCGATATATTTGCTCTCAAATACCTTAACGATTTCTTTTGTCGAAATATTACCGATTGGATTGAATGTTACCAACTTTGAAAATTGGTCCATCGTTACCGCGATATATTTGTATCCACCTTTCACGACAGGCAATGGCCCGTATAAATCTAATGATATTTTCACGCCCGGTTTGGTAGGTAGTTTGTAATACTGCTCTCCCCCTGTGGCTCTTGTATAGTACTTGGTCTTTTGACATAATTCGCACGATGCCACTATATCTCTTACGGTCGCGTCCAAATTTTCTATATTAAAAATTCCTCTCGCGAACGCTATTACTTTATCCGTTCCAAAGTGAATTAGAAACGCGTGTATTTTTTCAATCAGCTGTTCCACAATTGGTCCGTTGATCGGTATTCGCCACTTATCTGACTTTTCCTCCCAAACTATTTCCTGACTAATCTGGAAATTTTCCGGTTTCTCATCCATTCGCGATGCCAAACTAGTATCGTTTTGATGAGCTTGACGTATCCTTTCGCTCCATGAATCCCAATTACGGTTGTCGTTATAGTGAATGATTCGGTGAACTCTGTATTCCGTGTTTATTAGGTTTTCCTTAGTGGATATGTGTCGCGATAGTGCATCCGCTATAGTATTTTCCGAACCCTTTCGGTATACCCACGTTATGTCAGAATCCTGTAAAACCCTGATCCATCTAGCTATTCTGTCACTAGTGTATGAACACTGGCTAATGTATATCAGTGCTTTATGGTCCGTTCGTATTCTTATTGGGTGTCCCTATAAAATTACACGCCATTTTTTTAGTGCTTCCATCACCGCTAAAAACTCCCTTTCCGTGGTCGTATAACGCGTTTGAGCATCCTTCAAACTTTTGCTCATGTATGCTATTGTGTATTCCTGATTTTCGTCATATTGGTACAATCTAGCGCCAATTCCCACCATTGATGCGTCGAAATCTATTGCGAAATCCAAATCGTCTTGTAGGTGGAATAATTCTTTAGCATTTCGGAATGCTTCCTTGGTTTTATTGAACGCGATCTCTTGTTCGTGTCCCCATTTGAATTTATGGGCTTTGGATAACAATTTTTCTATCGGTCTTATTAGTTCGGATAAATTTGGGATGAATCTGCGATCCCAATTTACCAAGCCCAGGAATGATTGCACCTCCTTAGTATTCGACGGTTTTTTCACGCGCTCTATACTATCTTTGGTGTCCTGTAAGATTTCTGCTTTAATTTCCTGGAAGTTATGACCCAGAAATTTTATTTCCGGTTGTGCGAACCTCGACTTATCTCGATTCACCCTAATTCCATTCTTTTGAAAAGCTTCTAAGACTTTCCTCAAAATCTCTTCTTGTTCATTTCATGTTTTTGTTGCAATCAATACGTCGTCTAAATATGCGATAACCTTTTGTTCTAGCTCTGATCCTAATACTTGGCCCATTGCCCTAGTGAACGAAGCTCCTGAAGTCTTTAAACCAAATGGCAATCTCAGGAATACGTATGTTTGTGACTTGAATAAGAAACCTGTATATTTTTGACTGTCCTCATCTAAGTCTACGTGTAAAAACGCGTTCGCTAAATCTAACGACGTAAAGTACTTTGCTCTCTCTATTTTGTTAAATACCTGTTCTATTGTCGGTGATCTCGCGTGATCTGCCGACATGCGATCATTTATTTCCCTGGCATCTAGGCATATTCTCAATTTGCCATTAGGCTTTGCTACCACTACCAATGGATTGATATACTCGGTTGGTGCTCTTTTGATGATACCAAGTTCTTCCCATTTGTTTACTTCTCTAGTTACTTCCTCGAGGTATTTGTTTGTTATAGGATATATAGGCTTTTGATATGGTCTATCGTCCTTGACCAATATCTGATGTTTATAACCCGGAATTCTCCCTATTCCTTCCTTGAATATGTCTTGATAACTATTCAATAATTTGTTAACGCGATCTACAACTTTAAGTTGTTGCTGCTCGGTTCTCAGCTGATTAACTAATAGTTGTTCCCTTTCAGCATTTCCTAGTTTTCTTTTAGAATCTATTAATCCAACTTTTTCCTTTCCTACGTCAAACACGGCTTTACCCAAATACGGAATCAACGCCATTCGATTTTCAATAATAAAGTCGAGTCCTAAAATGACATCTTCCGCAAGTGATTTTACGACGTAGCATTTATGTGATCTTATACGATCCTCGCACGCAAAATCCAGCAAAACTTTCCTTTTGGTTACTGTGCCCTTATTCTTAACTGCCGACATAATCTTAATTCCCTTGATAGGAATTATAGGAAATACTATATTGTCCGATTTCAACGCGTCAATGACCTTTTCAGACACCACGGATACTTCTGCCCTTGTGTCAATTAAAGCGTTAAATATTTTTCCTCCTAGGCAAATTTTTATGTTCGGTAATTGATATTTCCCCTGGACTTTCGGATCGTCCTCTCTTTCTGATCCTGAATCCGCGTTATATTCACCCGGACCTATCAACGACATTGAGTAATGTTTGACCTCTTCGGATTCCGACTCGTCGTCTGTTGACAAATCCTCCTTAGTCGGTTCGTTGGCTTGCTCTATTGTTTGCCCATCCTCGCTATCATTAGCTGACTCAGCAACCCTCTCTAACCTACAAACCTTCTTCTTTTCAGATTCTTTCGATTTGTTGATTAAATTCGGTTCTTCCTTAATTTCTACAGTTTTAACCGGTCTTTCCGTTTTACTTTCATACTTATTGCCGTATTCTTTTCTACCATAGAAATTTCTTCTTGGTTCCCTGTCATCGGTCTCGGAAGATCTCTGACTCTTAACACTAGGTTTTTCTACTCCCCTAGGGCTTTCGTTTGCCAATCCTACATTTGATCCGTCATATTCGATTAATCGCGAAATTACGCGTGGAACTGTCAGGTCCGCCATTGATCTTAATCGCTCGTATATACGCTCGGGAAAATGTAGCAATAATTTGTCAATTTTCCATTTTTCTGTCAGCGGCGCATCAACATATTTAGCATGCGTCATCCACGTTAAAAAGTATGTCTCCATGGATCCGAATTTATGTTCATAATGTCCGTTCATAACATATGCCATTACATCTTGTTGAATTTTATCGTTCCAGTGTCTAGTCAGGAACATTTCTTTAAATTGATCAAAATTTTGATATTCAATTAAGTTTCCCCAGGTGCGAGCATCACCCTTCAAATTTGTAATTATTTTTTCAGACAGCTCGTCTCTACTATATCCTTCCCTGAGAGCTGACTCCTCGAATTTATTCAAAAATTTTACCGGATTCATGGAGCTTATTTTTCCATCAAAAGTTATTTCAGTTAATTTAGATTTTTCCGTGACTAGCCTTCTCACAACCTTTTTGTCACCAATAATTACATTATTGTTAGGTTCTTTTGAATTTACTGTTTCTGGTAGACTAATTATATCCCCATCCTCAGGATTCTGTGATTTTACTGTCATATCATCTGTTTCTTTATTATTTACTGCTCTAATGTTACTGACTTCTACGTCTATGGATTTCACCGAATTTTCAAGACTATTGACCTTATTGCCAATTATGTTCATGCTTGCGGTCAATTCACGCAACATTAATAACATTTCGCTATGATTAGTAAGAGTAAGGCTACTTGTCGAATGTTGATGTAACGGTGTTCTTGTCTCGTCCATAGGTAGTCCAGTTCCGCTTTGCTCGTTCGCACCTCCAGCCGTCATGGTCATCCGGTGAGATGGCTCCCCCTGTTCCCGGCTTATCGAATCCATGGATCTGATCAGTGGTCCCTTCGGCGGTGATCTCTTGAGCGGCATTTTGTTGATTTATTGCCAATCTCTACTGCGTGAGATTACAATCTTTCGCTCGTATATTGGCGACAAGCGAGCATCTGTCGTTTCAGGCTTACGACAGGTGGTTATCCTTCCGAAGAAGAATTTTATTTTTTTTTTTAATTATACAACCAAGTTGCACAATTTTCCACAAGATCGAAGTATATTCGATATTCTTTTGAATAATTTAACCCGAAGGATTTGTTGCTTGTCGAACACTTGTTCGACGGCACTCGTTTTTTTTAGACACGATATCTACTTTTAGCGCACACTTCAAAAACTTTCTCCGCGTGACTTTAATTTCCGATTTTTCACTAAGATCGAGAACTTAAATTTTTTCGCACTTCCGGATTTGATTCCTCCCACGGTCGGGAATACGTTTTTTGAAAAGGTCCGTAACTTTCTTTCGATTTTGAAAAGTGTTCGAAAAACTTTACGTTGCCGCGACGACACTTTGGCACGCACACGACGTTTATCAATTTTTTACAAGAATTGAGAAACTCAAATTAACTTCACTGGTCACACACTTGCACCACGAAGATTATCAATTTTTTACAAGAATTGAGAAACTCGTTGTATCCACCCGGACAAGCACTTGCACCACGAAGATTTATCAATTTTGTACAAGAATTGAGAAACTCGTTGTATCCATCGGGTTGACACTTTTAACGCGACGGATATCAATTTTTCAAAAGAATTGAGAAACTTTTTTATTTCCACCGGGTCGACACTTTCACCGCGACGGTTATCAATTTTTTCCCGAGAATTGAGAAACTCAAGTAACTTTTTCTCTTTTTTACCGCGGAGATAGCTACTTCAAAAAAACTCCGCGTCCTGTTACGGTCGCCATTCTTTTACCTCTGTGACCGGATTGGTAGCCTTGGTAGAAATATTCTCCCCTTAGAGAATCCCGTGCTATCCTGGATCCAGCTATCCCACGGAGGGCGGTCCTTGATCTGTATGCCTTTTTCCCTCGAACCGAAGAATGATGCACCGATAATTTCGGTCGCCACCTGATTTTGTCCAAAAACCAGGAAAGGGTTTCCAACTTCCGGCTGCTAAGTTCTCTTGGTGTCTGATTCTGACCACGAGGTAAAAGAATGGACGAAGTTTAAATAAAAGATTGTTATTTTTGAAAAAAAAATTCAAATCAAATATTTATTTCACTTCCCTAAAATTTACAACGCGACAGCGATATTTAAATCGGAACTATGACAGTAGTGAAACTAGTTAGCAACTACGGACGCTCTACGGTTAAGTAGTTACGCCCTTACAAAAGTAATCCGCGCTCTCTAATATTCGCGACGTACGTACTCTGACTCTCGTACACGGACTGGAACCTCGATGTATGGCGCATTCCCCTCAAGTAGACTCGGCGAGAACTTTCGGCGCAGCCAATGAGCGCTCAGCTGATTTCGGACACTGAGTGTATCCCCTCCAAGTGTTTGCTAGCCAATCAGCGCGGCGAAAATTGTTAATCAAAGAAAACTTCGTTAATTTATACGTTACTAAACAATATACTTAACCAAGTAATTCTCTTACATCTAAACTAGCTAATTAACAATAATTTGTTGTAATATTCAATTGTTAACCGCTATTTCTGTACTTTGCAACTTTCACTATTCAACTACTACTTGTAATAAATATTCGGCATTGTCGCGATGCATATATAAATATAACTAAAAATACGGTTACCTACACGTATTTTCATTAACGGCGCATGTCTATGGCACATTTTGTCTATAAAATAAACTTATCGACTATTGAACCATTTGTTCTTAACATTCGTCAGCATCCGAAATACTGCCGGCAATGTTGCAAAATTATAAACGATAACTTGATTATATTTTAGGTATCGTACCTATTATAATTTAGCCGTAATTGAAGATCACGCCACTTTCTGTTACGTCATTTTCTCAGAACTTGCGGTCGCGCTTAGAACTTTCCTTCTCTTTCCCGCATAGCAACAACTGAGATGCACTTAGGACTTTCTTCAAATTTCCCAAATTTTATATCTTCGAGATTTCAACACATCTATATGTAATTTATCAATAAACCCATAATTATAACGTACCACACACTATATGCACTTGTTTTGAGACATTTATATGAATTTATCAATGTTATCAATCGTTTCTATTGACGACGTACTTTACAAGGGATTTTTATTGGAATTCCTATTTGTTTAATAAAGACTAACGTCAACACCCTACTTCCTTACAACCAATGTATACTGCATGTTGGTAATAACAAATTCTTGAATTATTTATGTTTTTCCAGTAATCATGTATCCTCCGAAGGATTTTTGTTGATATCCCCATTTATTCGACAAAGGTTAGTGTTAAGACATTACGTCATCGCGCCCAATGCATGCTATTTCTTTGTAATAACAAATTCTCGAGTTGTTTATAAATTTTCCATTAGCGATATATCCGTCGAGGGAATTTTATCGATATTTCTATTCATTCGACAAAGGTTAATACTAAGACACTGTGTCATCACGAACCAGGTATGCTATCTATTCATAATAAGCAATTCTCAAATTATTTATAAAATTTCCATTAGCGATATATCCTTCGAGGGATTTTTATTATATATTTTATATATTTTATCGATATTTCTATTCATTCGACAAAGGTTAACACTAAGACACTGTGTCATCACGACCAAGGTATGCTATCTATTCATAATAGGAAATTCTCAAATTATTTATAATATTCCATTGACAACCTATTCTCCCAGGGATTTAATGCGAAATTGTTGTCTTACTGAGCAAGTTTAGCATCCAGATACTATTGTATTATCACTATGGTATGCTGTCTGTTTGCAATACTAAACTTTTACATTATTTCTAATTTTACCATTCGATTCTTACTTATTTATGTCTAATCCATTCCTACTCATTTAGATGTTCATCTGACTTCAAATACTACCATCTGTATTAATAATCGCCATAGTCAGTATTACGATAGTTGTTTTTTCATATTTATTTATAACTTTTCACATTGAACCTCATAAGAATTATGCCAAATACTACTGTTTTTGAATCCATCATGCTTCTAACACGTTTGCATTATTCCTGGTCAATATTTCCCCATGAAAAATCCTTTGCTTTTGACAACTGTATGGTTTTTACACTTTATCTATCGCTTTGCCTTTAGGTTCATTGGATTATTGTTTCTATCCTTACAATTCCTCTATGTTTCCTTAATTTTAACCATCTTTGGCTAGTTTATCAACTAATCATCCCTTTTAATCAATAATTGACCAATTTAATTATTTATCATGGTCTTTATAATAATGGCTCAATGGGAATTCTAGTTTTCATTATTTTCAAACGTTTCTACCTATGCTTTGACACTACGTTTATTATACAATTGTCTCTTTTAAGTATAGTGTGTAGTTTTTTTTTAACTAAATAATTATCGACTTTTCAATATGAACATACTCTCGGAATAGTAAACAAACATATGATACCATTTTTTTACACCATGTCCCGTTCGTGGCTCACACTCGCCCTTTGATTGGTCGTCAGGCATCTCAGGATATAGTATCTTGTAATCTTATATACTAATGTCTTAACATCTATGTGACTTTATTCAGTTGTGATCCTATCAGGTATCAACACTGGTTTTAACATTGTAACGAAACTGAAATCATGACTTGTATGTTTTCGATGCCGGTTGCAGGGTTAGGGATTATTACTATTGGTTCAGCTAGAGACATTTTAAAGAAAAAGAGCATGAAGTGGTTAAAGAAATTAATTCATTGGTGCTGGGAATTTTGACGGGGGTACTCTCCATAAGGGTCAAAGAATTGCTGGATCAGGATTCGATGAGGAAGACTTCTTTGTAAATGAATGAGGAGTTTTTAGTGGGATTTTCCAGGAAGGGTCATGGAGTCATAAAGTTGGGAGCGTCCGCATATGCATCGTATAAATAACGCCAATAACGGTCAATCCATAGACTAAATACGTTTTCTATAAACATTTCCCGTTAGGCTCGATTCATTGTCCGTAGACCTAGAACCCATATCTTAGATACCCATATCCTAGGGTCGCTATGTGATAAAAACCAGACCCCACTGTTTAGTCTTCCCATGGCTAGACATAGGCCACGTACGTAGGATCCGATTTCCCACGCGGACGTAACAATATATATATATATATATATATTGTTACGATCGCTCTCCAAATACGCAGAATATGGTTAAGTTCTTACGTTCAGTATTCAAGAGATTTCGTGAATGCTGATTTAGAAAAAGGTAGTTAGGATGGTTCGTTGGTCAGACTTGCCGGTGCTAAACGGTACGTCCACGCGTTATGTCAATTGTTTCAGCAGATAAGATTTGGTAGGAATAGGAATTAGATTCCAGAGGATACCTTGGTCGATACGAGGATGATTGTTCTTTGAGTCTGATATGATATCCTGATTAACGAAACTAGAACGAATTTTAACTGAACGAATTGTTTGATTCTTTGCTCGGGTATTCTTATTCGTTTTATGTAAGTTAGATATTCTGGGTATGAATGAATTATTGTGTGTACCTGATTGTATGTGAGTGTACTCATAGGCTTACCCAATGATTTCCAGGGAACTCAACAGTTTCCTTTTATTGCTTTCCTTGGAAGTATGAAGATTCAATGAGGTGGTTTGGATGGACCCTCAGTCCAGATGAGATTGTAGTCAGGGTTTTGTAAATGATAGTGATGATGATGGTTCACGAAATTCGCAGATTAGAGTCACCAGGTATGCTTTACTTTTGGATAACTTCGAAGAATTGAATTAAAGAGAATATAAGTTCTTAGAACTCTAAACTTCGACTCTAACTTTGACTTTGCACTTCTTTTACAAGACTTCTGATGTACTTCACAACTTCACACTTCTACCGCTGAACAGGAGCTAGAACTCCAACTGGAACTGGAACTCTGACTGGCACTCCAACTCTGACTTTTTGGGCTCTTCAACCCCTTTTAATGACTTTGATTCTTATCCCTTCCACTTCTGTATGAATTTCGAAGAACTGAATTGAAGAGAATATAAGTTCCTAGAACTCTAGACTTCGACTCTAACTTTGACTTTTACTTTGCACTTCTTTTACAAGACTTCTTGATGTACTTCACAACTTCACACTTCTACCGCTGAACAGGAGCTAGAACTCCAACTGGAACTGAAACTCTCCTTTTTAGGCTCTCCAACCCCTTTTAATGACTTTGATTCTTATCCCTTCTATTACTTCTCATGAATCTGATTGGTTTTTAATTCCCTTTCTCAATGATCATTTAACAAATCAGAGTACTAACAATTATCTGTCTGTTGTTGCATACCTGAGTCTTCCAATTCTGTACCTGAAACCTCGCGAGTACTGCTAGTCTCGAGGAGCTTCAGGTTTATCTTTTATTTCAAGACATAATAAAGGATTGGTATGACAAATTCCTTAAGAACATAATACCTGATAGAAATAATAAGCGTAACATCTTTCCGGTCGAATAAGTGATAACGTAATTAAAGATTCCAATAATATAACGGAATATAAAACAAGACAAAAGTATAAACTTATAAGTATAAATCAATAAAATTAATTATATCAAACGGTTAATCGACATATGTGTGTGTATAATGTCTGTATAGGTTAGGGTATAACAATACTAATATGGTTGGCCATGGGTATAAGTGGCTGTGTATATGTATGGGTTAACTAGTATCGTATATTGGAGGGCTGAGACGTAACACCTCCCCCCTTGAAGCATGGAGACTGAGCGGTTTGCTTAGTTTTCATCAACGTGTACGTAGTAAATCGGTCCTGGCTGATCCTTGAGTTGGTCTGGTGATACTGCTTTCAGTTGCGGATAGATGGTCTTCTTCTGTTGAGGTTGTTGTAATAGTTGATCTGCGTTGGTGGAAATTCCTTTTTCCAAGTCTGACTGTGGCGCTGTAGGTGTTTGTTGACTTGCATCTTTATCTCTCGCCTCTTTGTTTCGTCCAAGATGCAGCAAGAAGTTGGTCAAGGAATCCCAGAATGATCCTATTAAGCATAGGCTCCAGCCATACACTGTATGTAAAGCTAGTCCGTGCAATATTGTGTCTAGAATAAATTTTGCAAATTTAACAAAAACCCAAATTCCAATGAATCCCGCACTTAAGGTTCCAAAACCAGTAAACCATCCCCAAGTTTTTTCCCAAGTGTCTCTGGCTATTGTCTCGATCACTTCTTCATTCAGGAAATGCGATATAGACATTCCTTGCGTCCTTGTTCCATGTCCGGTGAACCCTCGAGCTACGTTGCTCAGAACAGCTGGTTTTTCGGCTGGAAACATGATATGGTCCCGTAATTTCTCCAAGTCCTGTTCTGTATAGATTCCGCTGGTTGCAAGATCTATGCTAGTGTACTCCCAAGTAGGTTCAGAATCTGGTTTCAAATAAATTGGTTCCATAGCTCTATTGGGCTGTGGAGAGAATTTATACCAAATGTCATTAATTAAATACATAGGTGGGACAATGTCGTTACAATCAATCTCTGTTCCTGTTGATAATAGCATATGCGTTCTCGGAGTCACAAAATAGCTGCTGTTTCCTCTGAACACAGGCAGTTGTTGGTAACAAGTTGTCGTGTGACGTATTTTTACTTCCACCGGTATGCATTTGATGATGTGAATGACCTCTCCAGCGGCGACAGCCATGTATCCGGCATGGTCCATGATAGTCTTTGCGAATTCGTCGGGAGCCACCACGGCTAAGACTAAGGCGTTTTCCAATATTTGTTGTTGTAGGAGACATCGTTGCATTAGGACATCATGGTACAGTGTTGTAAGCTGTTGATTTATATGCTTTTCAACATAAACAAATTTAGAGTTTACATACGTGAATATGTCCATGTTGGTAGTATCGATTGATGTCTTCTTTGCAAATGTTCCATCTGCTCGACTGTCCACTATGAAAAGCTTTGGATGTTCAGTTTCAATCAAGGTGTAACCACAGATCTTACGTTCCCCTCTTTTTGCCAATGCAAAGGTGAAGTCCTCTTGATTCAATGTGTAGATTTCCTTGTTGTATCGGCTGACAGTAGTAGAATTATTTTGGAGAAGTGTTGCTCTACCTTCAAAAAGTACTGTATAGCGTTTATAGTGACAATCGTCGTTTGGTATAGGGGTCCAAAACGAATTTCCCATTTCATCATCTGGACAAGCTGCAGCTGTGAGCGTGCATGTTTTACCAGAAGGCATGCTAATGGTATTAGCATTTAATTTCACGATAGCATAGAAATTGTATAGTGATATTTTAACTGTGCCTTGAACTACGACATCAGACCATGATCCATAAGGATCGGAATATTGAATACCCTGGCAAGATCCATCTGTTTTGATTGTACCGGCAAAAATTATTGGACGCGTTGATGTTCCATTTAAAGACAATCCTGTGATGTAATTATTTGAAGAAATGTGGTAAGCTCTTGTTCGATGTATTTTATGACATTCTTCACGTGAAATTTCGTGTAGATATTGCATTTTCCCTAAGGCGACTGCAGAAATGTGAGAATGCATACCACAATGTAACACATCGCGATCTATTACTATCTTGCATTGTATTACTTCAGTCGTAGTAAAGTCGGTCAATTGTAAGAGTTGTATATCGACATTTTGGATTTTTGGTTGGACGGGAGGAATGTCGCATTCTCCTATTTTTAATAGTGACAACGTAGTAATGTTGAGATTGTTCCCCTTGCAGTCGTAAGCTATGAGGGCTTGGACAATCCCAATTGAGAAAAGTACGATCTTGATGGTGATGCATTTTGAAACTGCCATCAATTAATCCAATTTGGTTGACCCGCTTCTCCCCCTTAAAATAATTGAATATA
>NW_014333125.1:1649-1725 GCF_000341935.2 Cephus cinctus | reverse complement strand
TCCTAGATTGTTCCAGAAATATCCCAGACGGTCCCAAACAGTCCCAGACTGTCCCAGGCTGTTCCTAAAATAACCC
>NW_014333125.1:0-1371 GCF_000341935.2 Cephus cinctus | reverse complement strand
GACTGTCCCAGACAGTCCTAGACTGTTCCAAAAACATCCCAGTCTGCCCCAGACTGTCCTAGACTGTTAAAAATATGCCAGTCGGTCCCAGACTGTCCCAGACTGTCCCAGACAGTAACAAACTGTTCCAATAAAATACCAGTTGGTCCCAGTTGGTCCCAGTCTGTCCCAGACTTTCCTATATTGTTCCAGAAATATCCCAGTCGGTCCCAGACTGTCCCAGACAGTAACAAACTGTTCCAATAAAATACCAGTTGGTCCCAGTTGGTCCCAGTCTGTCCCAGACTTTCCTATATTGTTCCAGAAATATCCCAGTCGGTCCCAGACTGTCCCAGACAGTAACAAACTGTTCCAATAAAATACCAGTTGGTCCCAGTTGGTCCCAGTCTGTCCCAGACTTTCCTATATTGTTCCAGAAATATCCCAGTCGTTCCCGGACTGTCCCAGACAGTCCCAGGCTGTTCCAAAAATAACCCTATCTGTCGCAGACTGTCCTAGACTATTCCAAAAATATCCGTGTCGGTCCCAGACAGTCCCAGACTGTTCCAAAAAAATCCCAGTCGGTCCCAGACTGTCCCAGAGAGTCCTAGGCTGTTCCAAAAATATCCCAGTCTGTCCCAGACGGTCCCAGTCCGTCCCAGACTGTTCCAAAAAAATACCCGTCGGTCCCAGTCTGTCCCAGACTTTCCTATATTGTTCCAGAAATATCCCAGGCGGTCCCAGACTGTCCCAGAGAGTCCTAGGCTGTTCCAAAAATATCCCAGTCTGTCCCAGACGGTCCCAGTCCGTCCCAGACTGTTCCAAAAAAATACCCGTCGGTCCCAGTCTGTCCCAGACTTTCCTATATTGTTCCAGAAATATCCCAGTCGGTCCCAGCCTGTCCCAGAGAGTCCCAGGCTGTTCCAAAAATATCCCAATCTTTCCCAGATGGTCCCAGACAGTCACAGACTGATCCACAAAAATTCCAGTAGGTCCCAGTCTGTCCCAGACTGTCCTAGACTGTTCCAAAAATATCCCAGTCGGTCCCAGTCTGTCCCAGACTTTCCTATATTGTTCCAGAAATATCCCAGTCGGTCCCAGTCTGTCCCAGACTTTCCTATATTGTTCCAGAAATATCCCAGTCGGTCCCAGTCTGTCCCAGACTTTCCTATATTGTTCCAGAAATATCCCAGTCGGTCCCAGTCTGTCCCAGACTTTCCTATATTGTTCCAGAAATATCCCAGGCGGTCCCAGACTGTCCCAGCCTGTCCTAGACTGTTCCAAAAATATTCCAGTCGGTCCCAGACTATCCCAGACTGTCCCAGACAGTCCCAGGCTGTTGAAAAAATATCCCAGACTGTCCCAGACTGTCCTAGACTGTTCCAAAAATAT
>NW_014333124.1:9153-11175 GCF_000341935.2 Cephus cinctus | reverse complement strand
CTCGTGATTCCTAACACTTGAAAATCACGAAACGTCTCATTATATATATACAAAGTTTATTGATCGTTCACTGATCCCGAAATACCGTGTATCCATAATACGTGTAAAACAGTATAGAGGTGTTGCATCGGTAGTTGCAGCGATCTGCTGACGCACACCGTTCCAGCCTGCAATACCATCTCTCTCCATCGTGGTGTAAGGGGCCGAGACGCGTATCATGTTACTCTATTTTACAGTCCGTAGCTACCAGAAGATCGCACCAATCTCTTACAGTATCGAACTCATCGATATCGCCACCTATGAGTTGCACGGCGATATCCTTTCCGACGTGACCATCTTGCAGCAGTGTCTCGCAGCTCTCATCGCGAAAAATTGCCATACACCGTACGTGTCGAATGTTGCGTCGGGATGATGTTCGCGTGTCCATTGCATAGTACCCCAAATTGTTCGATTCCTCCGCGATTCCTCCTCATCGTACACATCGTGGCTTGTATAGACATCCCACGTGTCGTCGAGTGCTTCCAGGTACGCGTAACGGCCGCTGGGCATGCTGACCACGCTCGTTCGGCATTCCTTATATATCAGGTATATATCAGCGGACGCTCGGGCGTGCCGCTGGCCGCCGCTGGATCATGTTAACGCTGATGTAGATGCACGCGGGAGTGACTCACTCGCTATAGGGTATCAGTATCTAGTTATCTCTGATACATCCTACGGTATCAGCAGAATGCTCTGTCAAGGCCATGTACTCTTTGTCCGCTGTATCCTATGAAAACAGTGTGTGGCGGAGGCTGTGGTGGGGGGGGTATATGTTCAATGATATTTCGATGATGTGTTGTTTAGATACCGCCTTAGGCAGTACTGCTCAGACACCCGCACTGATCGTATACTAGCGCTTCCTATAATCATCATGTACAAGAAGCAAGTACTACTATCCACTGTGCACTGGTTAAACCACTCGTTTTCGAAACAAATAATTACCGGCTTCTCTTTATATCGATCGGGAAGCTTGTCGCCTGTAATACGCCTCGATAATCAAGATTATTCCGGCGTGGAGTTTGAACCTAGCGAGTGGGGCATCGTCGCCGAACACTTCCCCGTCATCGACAGGTTCTTCATCGCCGAGGATAACATCAAGGAGGTACCTGAGGATTTTAACACACCTATTTCCACACCCGCTCACGAAATAATATTTACGTACTCATATGGCGAGCGGGCCATTATTTTCAAACCATCGGTGCCGATATCTACGAGTAACGACGACTCGGGCATTAAAAGAGCTAGAGCGTACACACCCGTGGTCGTAATGAAGAGGGTGGCGTACCTCAGTCTCCAAAGGGTCTTGCGCTGCGCGACCGTCCAAATAAACAGACTGCGCGAGATCACCGACAGCGCTAACAGCTGCAAAGACACGCTGATTGCGGAGCTCGATCGCCGCGGGGATGAGGCCTCCAGGGACAACATATTGGACGATCTTCGGCTGGTTTTGGAAAAGAAAGGCCTGTGGTCGCCGGCTCTTTATCAGTTATTGGTGGAGCTGCTCTCCCTGTATAACCATGAATACCTCTCCTTCGTGAGAGGCACCACGGCTGCCCAGAACGGTCATGCTTAAGGGTTTATTCTCTTAATAAAATTGTACAGCTACTGTTTCTTACAATATACGACATATATTTAAAAATACCTATTTTTTCTTTTTTTGTTTCCTTCACCTCCATCTCCCCATATCTTGTCGATAATGGTAACGGGCGGTAGGAAATAAAACATTAAGCGTATTCCTCTATACAGGGCTCGGGCTAATCATCGAAAATGTATCACACCAGACAGCTTCATAATATACATAGCGTTTCTTACAAAAACACTGTGTTCTACTTCACCATGGGACGCTTACCTCCTTAAGAAAATTAAAAATTACCGACCGGCGGTTACTGCATAATTACCGAACGTGATACGTCCCCTGGGGGACATGCAACGTTGCTACTGGGTGGTTTCGGGCCTTAGGACCGCATGGCGGGGGGGGGGTCC
>NW_014333124.1:1810-9056 GCF_000341935.2 Cephus cinctus | reverse complement strand
GGGGGGGGGGGGGTCCACAACTGTGTCGCAGGGGGAGGGGAGTGCTGGTCACATAGACGAGGGGGTAGCGCCATAGTGCAGCGCGGGGGGACACAGCGCGATGCGCTCTATGACTCATTAGGATAGTGGTGGGGGTTTGTTGTGACGGCCAGGAGTGGTGTGTATCTACTCCCCTAATTAAGGGGATAAACTACCCCCTCCGTACCTACCCCCTGTATACCGATGCACGGACTTCCATATTGGACCGCTTCTCGCGCAATTTAAAAGTGTAAATTAATTAAAAATATTCTTGTTACGGACAGTGGATAAACAATAAGTGAAAATTAACGAAGTTGTCCTGCCTCGTCACGCGTTTCCTCTCCGCTGGCCGAACGGGTCTCGTCTTATGGACGCGGGATACAGATAAAAATATCGCTTCACATTGGTAAATAATAACTATTAATAAAATATATTTTAAATATACAATAATAGAAACGGGTACTATGGTGAACTAGCTACCGTACTTACCTCTAGGCGGAAGCGTGCAGAGTTGGAGAACTATTACATTAATTGATATTCAAACTCTAAATAAACTTACCCGCTTAATTACGGATGAAGCGTATCACGTATTGTTTATCCACTGTCTGTAACAAGAATATTTTTAATTCATTTACACTTTTAAATTGCGCGAGAACCGATCCCATATGGAAGTCCGTGCATCTGTATGCAGGGGGTAGGTACGGAGGGGGTAGTTTACCCCCTTAAATAGGGCCCTATATGGGAACGCATGCATCGGTACGCAGGGGGTGGTTTACCCCCTTAAACGTGACATCCCGCAAAAAAGCAAAAACATGTAAACTTTAATTTTTCTTCCTCTTTCAAATGGTACGTATTTCATTGAATCCCATTCGTAAGTTTTTAAAATAGGGTGGGTGGTTCCCCCTCTCAAGAGACAATTTTTTTTTAATGTCTAGTTGCACTTTACATCACTCGCGATGAGAAACATTTTAGTTTTTGTTTCATTGAAATAAGACGATTCCTTCTAGGTGGAATTGTATTACCACCCCTCGATATGCTCAACTTTGGGGGTTGATTTTACCCCCCAAAATCGTTTTTCCGCCAATAAAAAAACACGCGTGTCTCTTAGATTTTCATGCGCTACAACATAGTTGAGTTTCATCAAAATCGGAGGGGGACACTAACGTGATGTTCCTTGTAAGTCTCTTGGTAAGATTTTATGAACATTGCTTGATTAAAATATGTACATAATGTTCGACCAATTAAATATAATCGTAACAGAACAATTTTAGGATTCTTCTCGTATGAACTAATGAAAAGATGGAAAATTTATAAGAAAAAGATAGAAAAGAGTACATATTTCATAAAGTTTCGACTACAAATTTTTCATTTTTCAGACGGATCTTAACGGCATGATCTTTTAAATCGGCCAATGCTGCAACGCCATTTACTCAACTATTGTAATCGAGGAACGCGTCAGGGTCGGTTTCACCAAAGTTAATTTAGATTTAACTGGCGAGTAAAGCCGATATATGTGTCTGTGATTGGAAAACATTCTCAGTACAGTGTCTGTTAAATTTGTTGCAATCAGTTGCAATGTGATAATGTGCAATGATTGATAGCAATTGCTTGTGCGTAATGCAACTGGAGCACCCGGTAATCAAGGAAGAAGAACTATTCATTTATGCCAAAATTTCAAACATTTGATCTTTTAGAGCATTGAAATTACAAAAGCAGATACCCAGTCTTTTAAATGATAGGAATGAGAGAAATATAATTATCTATTAATATAATTCATTTTTATTAATATACTTGTTACATTTGGTAATTTATGATTCGATTGTGTATTTTTTATTGTGTGTAATATTTATTTTCTTTGATATTGGAAATTGTTTTACAGGTGATAGATTATTTCAGAATTGAATCTTCTTTGGTGTAAGCTTACAGGTTTCTGAAAGTCATTAATAAAAATTATAATAATTCAATATAACATCTATCTCCTTATTTATAACTGAAACCTCAGAAGTCATCATTCAAAGTAATGCACGTTATATTCACCACTGGTTGTAGCTTGTTATACTAAAAAAGATTTATTTGTAAGTCTATTATGAAAAATTAACAAAGTTGATTCTTTATGCAATTAGACAAAGCAAAAGCTGAAATGCAATTGAAAAATTTAAACTCTTTTGTATTTATTATATTTTATGAGTGTAAGAAACTTGTAATCACATGTTGTGTTTTAATGCAAATAAAAATTTACATTATGTTATTTTCAAAGCTGTAATATCTATATCTACTTCAGATTGATGAATTACTGCCTGTAAAACTTTGTAACTGTTGTTTCAATACGTTTATCAGTTCCTAAAACTCATTAATTAAAATTATAATATTTACATACCACATCCTTTTATGGGCTGGTCCTGAAAAGATATTAGCTAATTTTTAATCATAAAATATATAAATGATCTGTTGTAATAGCAATATGTCTGTCAAATATTTTATTTTAGGTGCAAAACTGACTGAGGAGCAAGGATGGACTGTACAAGAGCTATGACTTGTAAGTTGACTCTACATTTTACATTAAAAGAAATTAAAATAAGGATTTGATTCCAGAAGGGACACATGGAAACAAATAAAAAGTTCTGACTCGTAGAGGTCTTTATTTAACAAATTTAGAAATTTTGCGAGCTTTATTGTAACTACTTACAGTCACTTTGATTTTCTTATTTAATTCTCGCAACTTGATATATGTTCTAGTACGAACAAGAGAACGCAGAACTTCATCTTTAATATCAGAGCAATTTATCTTTATTTTGATGATTTTAATTAATGACTCAGAGATTGCTCCTTCTTGATTCGAATTTTTGTCATGAAACTTTGTGAAGCATAATTCCATGATTTTAGCTATATTTTTGAGTTTATCTGAAGGATACAATAAGTTGCCACGCGAAATAAATGAAATCCAATCTGCAGCTGTATCCAATTGTAGCATACTTTGCGTTGTGGATCCCAGAGTGGGGTACTTGTTACGAAATCGATGAGCCACATACCTTGCTATATATAAAACACCATTATCTTGAATATGTTCGCAAGCTTCATAATTCTGAACTAAAAAAGTCTCTAACTTAGACAGTTCATAATTCTCTAAATTTGTTGTATCAATATTTTCATGATAATCATCCTGTGATTGTTCAGCTAATTACAAGTCAAAATCTTCATTTTTCTCAAAATCTATTTGTAATGACGCAAGCATTTTTGTAATTATCAAATTTGTGTTTTCTTTTTGATCTGTTAACCCATTTGCATCAGCGGCGCATATTTGCGCACATTTTGTTCGGTAATTATCAATATCCACTTTTCCGTGTGATGTCAATGGGTTAACTAGGAGATGGTTGAGGTGCAATAGTCGTTATTGTGTCGGGGTTCCTGCCCAAAATGAACCACCTGAGGCGGTACTGAAATTCTGATGGAGATGGATGTGTGTACCCACCTCCCATTAGCCTATTAGCAAAGAAAAACAAGGGTGCAAAGTAGAACCTTGCAAATTGCTTCCTCATTATTTTACTTGGTTTTTTATATCACAATGATGCAAAGTAGAATCTTACACTTTGCTTCTTGATTCTTTTCCTTCGTTCACAGCGGATTAGAAATTAAAGGCCCGACGAGTCGGGCTGGTGCAAGGATGCACCTGGCGCCCAAGGGATCCGCGGAATGCCACGTTGGGGTCGCGAATAGAACGTAGGCCAGGAAATGCGTTACAATACTTACAGGAATAAAAAATTAAAAATGAGGTAAAAAAAAACAATAACGATAATTTTTTGAAAATTTCAAAACCACGTAAAATCTGACCCGCTTTAGCGATCTTGTCGAAATTCAATACCAAACAACATTGAACGTATATTCAGTTATGAAGAACTATTTAGCTAAATCGTCGAACCTTTACGAAAGTTACAGCGACCACGCCCTTTTTTCAAAAAATTTTAAATGACATAAAATCTGAATGGCTGCATATATTTCATTAAAAATCGCTACTATTGGTTTTTTATATCACAATGATGCAAAGTAGAATCTTACACTTTGCTTCTTGATTCTTTTCCTTCGTTCACAAAGCCTCCACTATGAGGAAGTTCTTTGATTTATTTTCGCGAGTTATGTACAATTGAACTTTGGTACTGTAACGTGGCGTCCGTGGGACGGCCAGTTACATAAAAGCGTAGGGGCACGGAGAGCCGTGTCGCCGACGAAAGCCGCCAAGAGAATGCCGATGACGACGAAGGTTCATGCAGCCGGGGATGAAGCGCGTCCGCCGGTGCATCTTGGCACGAGGAGTGGGGGGCCGCGGGCCTCGCCACGGGTCCTGGCGGTTGCAGATTTGAACCGACCACCGTCAACAGGGATGACCTCCGCGACCGCGTTGTGTATTAGAATTGTATAGAGCCGCGCTCGTATACATCACCCGACTGTACTCCTTTACCTAGGCAAAATAAAGGGCCATTGTTGGAATTAAATCCCACCGTGTTAGTCATTACCAAAGAAGCCGGCTGATTCCTGTAGATACTCGCCGCCCTCACGTTCCCCTCTACCATGTCGGATTAGGAGCTAGCGGGAAGATCCGGTCGAGAAGACTCCCGGAAGTGACGCGCCGCGGATTAAAAATTAAAGGCCCGACGAGTCGGGCTGGTGCAAGGATGCACCTGGCGCCCAAGGGATCCGCGGAATGCCACGTTGGGGTCGCGAATAGAACGTAGGCCAGGAAATGCGTTACAATACTTACAGGAATAAAAAATTAAAAATGAGGTAAAAAAAAACAATAACGATAATTTTTTGAAAATTTCAAAACCACGTAAAATCTGACCCGCTTTAGCGATCTTGTCGAAATTCAATACCAAACAACATTGAACGTATATTCAGTTATGAAGAACTATTTAGCTAAATCGTCGAACCTTTACGAAAGTTACAGCGACCACGCCCTTTTTTCAAAAAATTTTAAATGACATAAAATCTGAATGGCTGCATATATTTCATTAAAAATCGCTACTACTACTTTACTTGCGTGCCAAATTTCAGTCCGATCGTTCTAACGGTTACTGAGTAAGAGGAAATTGAATTTTCGAAGCCCTGTACACACACACACACACACACACACACACACACACACACACACACACACACACACACACACACACACACACACACACACACACACACACACACACACACACACACACACACACACACACACACACACACACACACACACACACACACACACACACACACACACACACACACACACACACACACACACACACACACACACACACACACACACACACACACACACACACACACACACACACACACACACACACACACACACACACACACACACACACACACACACACACACACACACACACACACACACACACACACACACACACACACACACACACACACACACACACACACACACACACACACACACACACACACACACACACACACACACACACACACACACACACACACACACACACACACACACACACACACACACACACACACACACACACACACACACACACACACACACACACACACACACACACACACACACACACACACACACACACACACACACACACACACACACACACACACACACACACACACACACACACACACACACACACACACACACACACACACACACACACACACACACACACACACACACACACACACACACACACACACACACACACACACACACACACACACACACACACACACACACACACACACACACACACACACACATGCACACACACACACATACGGACATTTTTTCTAAACTACTTTTCTTGACGTTTTAGACCATGTTAAGTATTCTAACATGAAAATCTCGAGAAAAAAATTTGTCATGAAAACATAGCTTCCATTTTCTAAAGATTTATTGGATATTATAATACCTTTCTGAAAAGGTAGAAAAACTGAAGTGTTTTCCGACAGACATGGAGCTGACAAATTCTGAAAATTTATGTAATTTAATAGTCTGTTGGTCTAAATCTATGCCATATGGTTTTGCATTGCAGCCAAATTTTTGTCTTACATTGTTTAGGTCCAACTAATCGTTACATTTTAATGAAATATGCCATATCAGCCTAGCCCAGTTTCCGACAATTAAATTTTTATGGCCACAATAAAAAAGAGCAGAGCTCACTGTATTTGAAAGTAACTTCTACTGATTTTATATGCTATTTTTAAATCGTTGATTGATATATTTAATAATTGTTCTATGCAATCTATCGATACAGTCTTGCCATTTGAGTGAAATCTATGATCAACAAAATTATTTCTTATTAATTTGATTAGATGCGGTACATCTGCAAATACATGAATTGAACTGTTTAAATAATCAGGGTGGGAAAACGAGGTGTTATTCCCATCGATCCCTAATAGCCGTATTCATAGTCGTTCCTTGAGGAATAAGGATCCCTTGTTCCTCGTTTCGCGTTTCATAGACCTTCCTTGACAGAACAAGGAGCCTTATTGACCTCCTTATTTCAAGGGAGGTCTCGAGCTTCCTTGAGGAAACTTTCTGCTCTGTAATTGGCTGTTTTGTTTGATATGTCTAGCGCCACAAGCGGCCCGAGTTAGCAACTAGCCCAGCTCAGGCAGCAAAGATATATCTTATCAGTCATTGAAATTGTCGGCTGGTTTTAATCATCAATTTTCTTTCCAGGTGTTGACCTTACGCAGTCCACGTAAAATTATGAAAAAAATACTAGGTAAACATGTATGAACTGTTCAACAATCATTGGTTAGATTGTGTAAAAAAAATAGTAAGCCAAACCTAAAGCCATAGTTAATAGATCAGCTGTGGCTCTTTTTAACTTTTGGATAATCCTGCCTTTACATGTAACACACAAACTATTGTTGGTTTGGCCTACTGTGACGTGCAGGGCGTTATCACACGTCTAACAAAGTTAATCTCCCATGCTACGCGTGGAAGTTTATATTTATTTTTGTTCTGGGTAAGTTCTTGACTGCCGTCCTATACAGGCCCGGTCCTTTGGATTGCCGTTAGGTGGAGGAATTGGTGTATGGTCTATTTAAATCAAAGATGCAGTGATCCCAATGAAATGATTCGAATATATTGTTACAACCCAATTTTTCTTAAGTGCTAGACATTAAAATAGAAAATAATGAAAGTGCCAGATGGTCTTACAGCTAGGTTACAATG
>NW_014333124.1:769-1455 GCF_000341935.2 Cephus cinctus | reverse complement strand
TCATACGTTCATTCGGCGTGCAACGTTAGATGCCCACGCTGCCTTGGTGTTGGCAATTCTTCTTCACACGACTCGAGATCCTTCACTTTGGTGATCACTTAAACTACACGACAATATTGTTCGTGGCAAAAATCAGAATACTAACATCTAAACTCACATTGACTTATATTCAATTTTCTTTCCAGGTGTTGACCTTACGCAGTCCACGTAAAATTATGAAAAAAATACTAGGTAAACATGTATGAACTGTTCAACAATCATTGGTTAGATTGTGTAAAAAAAATAGTAAGCCAAACCTAAAGCCATAGTTAATAGATCAGCTGTGGCTCTTTTTAACTTTTGGATAATCCTGCCTTTACATGTAACACACAAACTATTGTTGGTTTGGCCTACTGTGACGTGCAGGGCGTTATCACACGTCTAACAAAGTTAATCTCCCATGCTACGCGTGGAAGTTTATATTTATTTTTGTTCTGGGTAAGTTCTTGACTGCCGTCCTATACAGGCCCGGTCCTTTGGATTGCCGTTAGGTGGAGGAATTGGTGTATGGTCTATTTAAATCAAAGATGCAGTGATCCCAATGAAATGATTCGAATATATTGTTACAACCCAATTTTTCTTAAGTGCTAGACATTAAAATAGAAAATAATGAAAGTGCCAGATGGTCTTACAGCTAGGTTACAATG
>NW_014333124.1:0-494 GCF_000341935.2 Cephus cinctus | reverse complement strand
CTGTCTGCTGAAAGTAGGTGGACAGGCAGGGGCAAATCTTACTAATTCAGCGGTTTTGCCCGCTCGCGTGAATCCTGGAATTTTCAGTTCACACGTTTCGGCACGTTCTTGGTGCGATAAGACCGGAAGCTAGCTTCCTCACATATTGCTGCAGTCGGCATCTCCGAGATTGCGTGGTTTCTTTGTTGCATATATGTGTGTGTGAGATCCAAGTTCAAAAAGGCACGGCACGTGACACTACTATTTTTTACACAATTTAACCAACGATTGTTCAACAGTTCATACATGTTTACCTAGTAATAAAACCTTTCTGAAGATGATCCCAATGAGGGTCGAAACGTAAAAGAAATAAGCATTGTTATTTTTGCTTAACTTTACCTGGGCTGCATAAAGTCAACACCTGGAAAGAAAATTTAAGGTGTATCTTGGATTGGCTATAGTCAACAGACTCGGTCGAGTATCGCGCCAAGTACAGGCAACCGGCTGTACAGGGC
>NW_014333123.1:0-12425 GCF_000341935.2 Cephus cinctus | reverse complement strand
TGTAATAGCGGAAACGTTTATTTTCTTTAATTTAGGGATTTTAAGATTAATTCACTGATAAGTGATTGCCAATTTCTTTTTCTACTTACCGATTTTACGTTGAGAAACTTAACATTTGTAGTCTTAAAGCCTCAGTTGGTCAATCATATTCGACGAAATATTCTTCACTGCATACATTAGCCTTAAGGTAGTTGTCGCGCGGCAGTCATATCCAAAAAGGGAAAGAAACATTCAATATCTATGATAATATTGCAATGAAATATCCTTTGAAAAATACATTGAATTAAATTAAATTAATTCTATTTTGCTTTTATTATTCGTTAAAATAAGTTTGAAATGGATATACGTTTGAAAGCGTACAGTTCAGTGTTCTCAAACATATTAAAATATCCGTTTCATCTGCACGGACATGTGCAACAATCACGATAGTGAGATGGACGGTGGACGAATTCTTCGCCTCAACTAATATCTTCGAAACAAAACGGTAAACAATTTTGAAATTTTTTACTCGCGTTCTCTTTATATCAATTTATCATATAGTTATCTTTTATCAATATCTCACGACTCATTTAGATGAAAAAATAATGAAATATGTTCAATTTATCTACTACATAAAGAATCCGCATGTAAAAACTGTAAACTTTTATATTTTTTCCCCATATTTCTGAACGGTCAATCTTAATAAAATTAGGTTCATTTTACAGGTATTACTTATTTCAAATATCAGGCATATAATTTTTGAAACAATTGACGAAAATGGTTTTATACAACTACCTTAACTGTCGCTTTTCCAAAAGTAATGTTGCTTTTTTCCAAGTTTGACCTACTCTGATCTTTCTTTCCTTTATGTATCGGTATTCCCAATTCCATAGCTGCTTTAAAACGTACAATGTTACAAAGTTGAAAATAAATAAAACGATATTCATGAAATGTTGTGTTACTTCAAAATTGAAATACCGTCTTTCAGGAAATGGAATGTAAGAGGTTAAAGATTTTATACAAGGATGGAAAATCAATTAAGGAGATATGCTGTGAATGTTGAAGCTAACGTAAGAACTTTTTATGGTCCTGAAAAGGACCGGTTTTTGGAAATTCGTAATTCAGCCAAGTAGCTTTACTTGGAACTTGTGTACTTGGTGACAGCTTTGGTTCCTTCACTGACAGCGTGCTTGGCCAGTTCTCCTGGTAGAAGCAGCCTCACAGCTGTTTGTACTTCACGAGACGTGATGGTGGAACGTTTGTTGTAATGAGCCAATCGGGACGCCTCGGCGGCGATGCGCTCGAAGATGTCGTTGACGAAGCTGTTCATGATGCTCATAGCTTTACTGGAAACTCCAGTATCGGGATGGACTTGCTTCAGCACCTTGTAGATGTAGATGGCATAGCTTTCCTTCCTCTTGCGTTTCTTCTTCTTGTCGGTCTTGCTGATGTTTTTTTGGGCTTTCCCAGCTTTCTTCACTGCCTTTCCGCTTGCTTTAGGTGGCATGATGCTTCGATCAGTTTATTGTCACGCAAAGTCACTCGTACGAAATATTCAATGAATGTGGGGACCGCCCGCTTGGGCACGCTCTATATGGAGTAGCAGGGCCGTGGGCGCACCAATCAGGCGCTAGCGCGTGCAACGCCAACAGTGAGACGCAACGCGATTGGTGCGCACGAAGCGCCCTCTTTCCTACATAAGCGTTCAGCCGGAAAATTTACGTTCATAGTTGCTTCGCTTGTCGAACGAATAACTTGTGTGTGATTACTATACAGAGAAGTTATAATGTCTGGACGTGGCAAAGGCGGAAAAGTGAAGGGAAAGGCAAAGTCTCGCTCCAGCAGGGCTGGCCTCCAGTTCCCCGTCGGCCGTATTCATAGGCTCCTTCGCAAAGGCAACTATGCCGAGCGAGTCGGAGCTGGAGCTCCTGTTTACTTGGCGGCCGTTATGGAGTATTTGGCTGCTGAAGTGTTGGAATTGGCGGGAAACGCTGCACGTGACAACAAAAAGACGAGGATCATCCCACGTCATTTGCAGCTGGCCATTCGTAACGACGAGGAACTGAACAAGTTACTGTCTGGTGTGACCATCGCTCAAGGCGGTGTGCTTCCAAACATTCAGGCAGTTCTGCTACCCAAGAAGACTGAGAAGAAGGCGTAAACAGTGTCGATCAATTAAACAAAAATGGCCCTTTTTAGGGCCGCAAAATGGTTTAACGTAGAATATGCACCCGATTCATGATTGAATCGCTATGTTTCTTCATCTCTTAATACTAATTTAAAACTGTTAATGCATTATATTTAAAAAACAAAATTTATACGTATCCTTTCACGAATACCTTTTTACAACGTAACAATCAATACCATTTCATAAACAGAACTACTCGTTCTGCAACTTCACAGTTACTCTAAGCCAGCACACTGTCCAAATATCAGCTTTAAGGCGTTTAAAGTGAATTTTTCTTTTCTTATAGAATTCTTTTCATTGTTACACATATTTAATTATATTATGACTAAATTTATGTTGATATTAGAAAGCAGTAAGATGCTCTCTTAGACCTGGGAGAGTTTTAGAATGAGCTTCTACAGTTACAGTTTTAGTTTTTGAATTTTATCTTTATTTTTGTACTTTTAAGAATTTTTTTTAAAACAATATTAATAATAATAATCTTATTGTATGTTGTGAATTGCATGTATATCTTTTGGGATCTTTACAGAAGTTTTATAACCATTTCTTAACCTACTCCGTTCATACCTTGGCATTCTTTCTTTCTTTCTGTCCCAGTCTTTGGAATTCCTTAATATAATTACATATAGCCGGTACAGGGTTACCCCTCATGCAAACATTTATCTTTTTTATTCTTTATTTATTCTTCCTTCCCAGCTGCCAGTCTTTTGCATTAGCGATCCATTTATCCAACTTATAGACTAGCTCATGCGTCATTCTCTCTCTCGTGACTTTATATTTAACAATATGTGAGAGGTACTCTTCCTCTTCGTTACATATAATACATTTGTTATCACAGAAATTTTTCCTTGCATTACTACCGACGTTTCCGCATCTTAATCTCGCCCATGTTTTCTTGATATTAGCTTTTATATCAGGATCCTCCCAATAAGCTTCCATTTCGACTCCGTGTTTTCTATTATAATCCGAGCAGTAGCTAGAACTCGACTTTCGTCCAGTCAAGTTGTCGCTCTTAGTCCGTTTTACCTTTTCTTTTTAACTTAATTCCGTGCTTAATAATTTCCACAATATCTACATTATCACCCTCTTAACTCGACCAAAAATCGTTCCTCACCCACATCTTCCATAGCCCTTTGAAGTTCTTTTCCCCATTTTAAAGGATTTCGGTTCAGAATACTCCTTATTTCCTCTTTCAGACATTTTCTGGCCAGCGGTCATCGCTCATTTCAAAGATTTCAACCAGATAGTTTGCTGCTCGCTTCCAAATTTCAATTTTAATTCCTTTCTGCCCTGTCTCTAATCGTCAGATTTAGTTAGGTGTATTCCTACCTAGGCCCATTGCCATTTTGGCATATCTGGAATGAAGACGTTCTAATCCTCTTTTACAATGTCAGCTCCACACTTCCACCCCATACAACATCCCGCTTCTTGCCAACGACTGCATAAGCACTAAACGTCGCTTGAGGCTACCAATTTTTACTCTTTTGAGAACGCCTCATGCCGCATTGATCGCCTTGTACATTTTTCCAGATATTCTATCAACATGTTTTTCAAATGTATTTCCAGAGGAGAACCACCTACCCAGATATTTATACTCTGACGATTTCCAATTCTTCGTTTTTCCTACCTCCGTTTTGGAACACGAGTACTTTTGTTTTGCCTATGTTGATAATCAATTTGTTTCTGTCTACATACTTTTTCAATGACGCGATCGTGCTTCCCAAGACTTTACCATCGTCTGAGACCACGACTATATCGTCTGCGAACTTCAAAGCAAAGATTTTTTCCTTTCCGATTACACAGTCTCCCTCATTTTTACGCCGCCATATCTCGTAAATGTCCTCGATAAAGAAATTGAAAAGAAGCGGGCTCAAGGGATACCCCTTCCATAGATGCATTCTATCATTTTGAGCATTTCTTCCCAGTGTGCTCTCTCTTTGTCATTTATTTTCTTTAGCTCTCTTATCGCCTCTTTCCCAGTGGTCCCCCTATTAGCCAAGATATTCTTTAGACTCGTGAAGACTATTTTCTATTGATCTTTGATTTCTTTACGGCATTCTTTAGGACCTTGTAACCCATTTCCTAGCTTTCTAGTCATTCCACCTTTATGTGCCGTGTTCCAAATTATTTTAACTAATCTATCCCATTTATCTTCAGGCGGTGCCACCCCTCGAGAAATCCTTCCTTGCATTCTTCGCTAAGTTCACCGTTCCATACTAGCTTTTTCCTAATTTCCCTATTGCTTGTTCGCTCATTTGTATGAACCTCTGTACCTGTTTTGTATTGAGTTGTGCTCCCAAGGTTAAGCGAAATTGGAAGGTGATCAGATTCAGTTCTAACCTCTGTTTTTAGATCGTTGATTAACAATTGGTTTTCGTCACTGATTATGACGTATTCAATGACCGAGCCATCGGAATCTTCAACAAATGTTAAGTTTCCTTTTCTACGTCCCATTCATGACTATTAGCCAATTCCTTTCGCAAAAATCCAATAGCTTTTTCCCTTCACTATCCAATAGTTTATCTTCCAATCGCCTTCTAATCGTTCTTCTCCTAGCCTAGCGTTTATGTCCCCAACTAACAGAATCGCTTCCTCCCTTTCGAATGCCATCTGTATCTCGATTCCAAGCTCGTTTTCAAGTTTTCGGAAACCACAGATATAAATAGTTATGCTGGTGAATTTACCGCTTCTATTGCATAGCTTGATCCCTTTAATTACTAGGCCTCCTTTCCATTCACCTATTATTTCATTTTTTATTGTACCTTTCCTTAACCCTACTATTTGCCCCCCTATAGCACGGTTTGTTTTATTTATTCATATCCGTGGTTTCATTGTCCAATCAAAGATCCTATCTAGACTACCTATAATATTATTTTCCTGTTTATGCTCCATCCATGTCTCCTGGAGGGCGATGATGTCGTACTATTTGAGCCAGTCCCAGACTTGGTGAATCTTCCTCACACCAGCAATCTTCCACGACACCGTTCGAATCTCCCGCCGTCTATCTCCAGCCGCTGTAGTCTTGTTGCCTCTGGTTTCCTCGATTCCGAAACCCCTGAAACCCATTTGAATCTGGAAACGTAGGTAGGGCAGGCCCACCTCCTTCATTTATTTCGGAGAACCGGTCTAGTCTGTGCCTTCGATATCACTCCACGTATCGACTTGTGTTATCATTATTGATGAAGGCACTGATGTTTTTGCAAATTTATGTCTCGGAGCGAAAATGTCACTTTCAACCAAATTGTCAGGGCCGTCCAGATCCTTGTCACTAACAGACTCCCACCGTGTTGAAGTATCACTTGGACTATCAGCATCGTGCGTCTTTTGTTCTTCCTTGTTGCTAACGTAATTATCCAGCGTCTTCTTACGGCTGATTGTAGGCTTTTTTTTTGCTGGTCGAAACCCTTTGGTCTACCTCTAGCTTTCTTAACGACAGTCGTAACTTCTTTTTGGTCCATGGAGATTCCTCGTCGGCGTTTGGCGTTGTGGCGTTGCGATCGCCTAGGTCCGCCGCCCTAACTCGCTGTTTCACCCGTAACCCCGCTTCACGGACGTCAACCGTCTCTAGACGCAAACTCGGCACCTTACGATCACGAAGCTGAATCGTTGCCAACGCGGCCATTGCATATTTTTGATGTATGACAATCCATAGCTTGTTGAAGTCAGCAGTCTCACTTGTTGCGATACGGACTCTCATGAAGATGATCGATAAGAGAAAAATTGACAGTGATGGAAAAAATCTCGTTTCATGCGCTTAACGCTTTTGCGTTTCTAACATAGACACACTTCTCCATTTCATTTTTTGTTTTAATATGCCGTGGCCGCAGCGTGGTCTGATTAAAAAGAAGAATATAATAACACTCACACGTATGGCAGGCTGTTTCACTTTTTAATAGTTTAAATACAATTCAGTCGAATAGAAAAGCAGTAAAAAATGTCCCAAAATATTGCACTTATTGATGTCAGGTAAAAAAATGAAAAGCATAAAAGAATCACACAATTATTTACTATGTATGGTGAGATGAGACAAATAGGGTATCTGCTTAGAAATTTTTAGTTCCATACATTTTTGAGTAGCCTCATTCAATTTAGTGAAATTTCTTTATTCAAGCATACGAAAAAATAATTTTATTTTTAATATCTCGAATTATCAGTATGTTCTGATGTAAATAATAATTCAGAATTAAAATTCTACTTCGATATAATTTTCTGATAGTTCGATGTATTAAAAATGTTGTGTTTCCGTAGCCTTGCATGATAAAAATTAAATGAAAAAAAATCCCTAACCAGATACATTATTTGTTTCATCTCACCATAGAAAATAATTGGTTCACTTTTATATGCTCATCATTTTATGCCCGAGATTAATAAAGGCAATTTTGTTTTTGGTAATTTTTCGTAATGCCTTCTTTACCCGTCTGAATATTCTTTATGTTATTGGAAAATGAAACAGCAAGCCATAGGTGTTTCTCACAGGCAGGCTCTCGGAAAGAAGAAACGTTCACTGATTCATGTACCAATTTATTGCATGTATACGATGTGACATAATACAATATTTGTAGTCTAATATAATCATGTATTTAAAGAATCTTAAGTTAATTAACTGTACCAATAAGTATAAATGATAATTAAAAAAAAGGGAAAAGACATGAATTTTGAACTCGAAACTCTCGGACGTTAATCTAGTACCAAGCACGTGTACCACCCAGTCATTGTGACATATTATATAGGAAACTAGTTCTAAAGTTACCCACGTTTGAGAGTTTGTTTAAAATTTTCTTTGCTTACTCTACTATTTAAAGAGCTTGATATGGATGTTAAGGTATTAGCATTGCCACAGTTAACTATCTCGTTCCTACGGTTTATGTAATATCCAGTAAAAACAGGTGGATACAAGTCTCCCTATTTGAGTGTTCACCCGGTTTAAAATCGTGGATCTCGAGGAACACACGAATTCTTTCCCCCAATCAAGTTCGGAGCTAGTTCGAGATTCTCGTTCATGTGGCGCGTCGACGCGCCAAAACACGGCTCCAGATTCTCTACTTACTTACTTACTTATTTAGTCTCTTTATTCAATAAAATTTTGTTTCTTCACACAAATAAATGTTATTTGGTTTACATGTTATTTTTTATAGCTATTCCTATTCTAGCGAACTTTACTAGCTTATTTATGTCGTATCACGAGTTATTTAATTTTTGGTTCTTTATTGCTCCTTATTTGGCTTCGGGTAAAAATTTGAAAAAATCCGAATTATTTTTGAGTTTTTCTTAATCCTATGCGCTTACAACTAGTTATAACTAAACATATATACATATATATAGATGTGTACAGATTTGGCTTATTGCATAATAAGCTGATGCGGTAGTTTGTATTTAATTTTAAATGGCGCATTATGTCTATTGATAGTTCCAATATCATTGAGTATTGGGAGGTTTTTAGTTTGTTCATTATAAAACTGTTTTGTTCGCTCGCGTATTTCATCGAGGATGTCTTTTATGTTTGTCTGCTTTCTTATTTCTAGATTAGATATGAACCATTCCGCTTTACTGATAGATCTGATCGATTCATTTTGGATGATTTGTAGCTTTTTAATATTAGTTTTACAGGTATTGCTCCATATCGGAGCTGCGTACAATATCACAGGTTTAATGATTGCCTTATACAATAGCAGTTTGTTTTTAATACTAAGTACGCTTTTCTTACACAATAGTGAGTGGAGCATTCCTCTTATTTTTTGTACTTTGACGCATATATTATTTGTGTGTGCTGTGTAACTTAGCTTATCATCTAGTAATACCCCCAGGTATTTTGCCACCCTTTTGGGTTGTATGTGTGCGTTGTTTACATAAAATGGAGGTATGGTTTCCTTGCTCTTTTTCCCCTTTCTGGTGTATACAACCAATTCTGTTTTTGTTTCGTTCATTTTAATTTTCCATTTAGCAAATTGTTTTGTGATGAGTTCGATGTGTTTTTGGACATTAGATTGTGCTATCTTTTTGCTCCACGAGCTAGAGTAGACTGCGGTGTCGTCCGCGAATAGTGCTATTTGTGTTTTGAATGTTTTTGGTATATCATTGATATAGTAGAGGAAGAGGATTGGTCCCAGGATTGAGCCTTGTGGTACTCCTGCAACTATATTTTGTTTGAGAGATGGTTCTCCATTAGTTTGGATCGTGAATGTTCTGTTGTAGAGGTATTGTTAAATGATGTTAATTAGACAGCGCGGAATGTTGAGAGCACCTAGTTTGAATATTAGTCCTTTGTGCCAGACAGTGTCAAAAGTTTTCTCTATATCTAGTAAAACTACCGTTGTTATTTTATTGATATTGAAATTTGTACTGATGTAATTAGTTAGTCGTGCAAGTTGATGGACTGTGCTGTGACCTACCCGGAAGCCAAACTGTTGTGGTATGATTTGGTTATTCGTGTTATCGTGTGTTTTTATTCTGTTGAGTATTATATTTTCGAAAATTTTACTTACTGTTGGAAGTAGGCTAATTGGTCGATAGTTTTGTGGAAAGAGTTTCTCTTTTCCTGGTTTTTGAAAAGCCAGAACATTCGCGTGTTTCCAGATATTTGAGAAGTAGGAGAGCTTGAGGCAGCTGTTAAATACAGACTGCTTCAAGAAGACCATATGGAAATATCGAGGTGTTTTCAATAAGCGACCAGGCAGAATGAGCATCTACGAACACAAACTGAATGTGTCGGATGAAAAACCATTCGTCAACCGCTCCTACCCGATACCAATGAAACTTCGAAGTGCCGTCGATGAAGAAATTGAACGGATGCTGAATTACGGTATCATCCAAAGATCTGATAGCCCGTACGTCAACCCGATTGTACCGGTTACCAAGAAGGATGGATCCGTCAGACTATGCCTTGAGGCCCGCAAGCTAAACGAACTCCTTGTCGCCGATGCAGAATGTCCTCAAACTACTGAAGAACTCTTCCAAGGATGTAGCGGTGTGAAGATGATGACGAGTTTGGATCTGGTCAGTAGCTTCTCGCAGATCCCACTCCACCCAGATTCAAGAAGATACACCGCCTTCCTACATAAGGGGAAAAGTGACGAAATGAAAGTAACACTATGCAGACTGAAGACAAGTAGGACCTGCTTAATAAGAAGAGGGGACTACACCTTACATGGGCTGGGGGACAACACCATCAACTTCGTAGATGGCATCCCGTGCGTTTATAAATCATTCGAGAAACGCGTGGAAGACCTGTGGAAACAGATGCAAAAACTTCACTGTAATGAACCACCCAAAAGGATTTGGGAAAAATACATTGCAATTGAGCGGCTAAAGGTACCACCCGATAAAAAAGAAAACGAGGTGAGATCATGCCTGACCCGGAACCTCATTCGTAAGAAAGGCAGAAGAAGAATCGAACAATTAAAGGGGCGACAGAAGCGCCCAAAGTTTCAAGGAAACGATATGGTACTAGTTAAAGCTTCTAATGTTTCAGATCCGGCGAATAAAGGTATTGCGAAATTCTTCGCTCACTGCGAAGGCCTATACAAAATCCTTAACCAGATTGTAGAGGCCATGTACATCATTGGTGATCCAGATACGAGAAGGGAACGTGGCAGGTTTCATAGTAACAATATGAAACACTATAAAAAACCCACAAAGACCAATCCAACACCAAAGGATATGAAGATCGAGATGATAGAAAGGACATTACAGCAAGGAGAACAGCCACCAACCAGAATCGTTACACGCTCAGCCGGACGGCGATTAAGGATCAGCGAAATTCCCTTAAGGAGATTTAGACGCGGAAAAATAAATTATAAATTAAGCATAATGACAAACCGTGTTAATAAGGTTAGGAAAATAAGTTGTTGTCGTGACCATCCACCAAGGTGCACGGCACAACCACAATGATTCAAGAAGATACACCGCCTTCCTACATAAGGGGAAAAGTTACGAAATAAAGGTAACACCATGCAGACTGAAGACAAGTAGCACCTGCTTCATAAGAAGAGGTGACTACACCTTACATGGACTGGGGGACAACACCATCAACTTCGCAGATGACATCCCGTGCGTTTATAAATCATTCGAGAGACGTGTGGAAGACCTGGGGAAACAGATGCAAAAACTTCACTGCAATGAACCACTCAAAAGGATTTGGGAAAAATACATTGCAATCGAGAGGCTAAAGGTACCACCTGATAAAAAAGAAAACGAGGTGAGATCATGCCTGACCCGGAACCACGTTCGTAAGAAAGGCAGAAGAAGAATCGAACGATTAAAGGAGCGACATAAGCGCCCAAAGTTTCAAGGAAACGATATGGTACTAGTTAAAGCTTGTAATGTTTCAGATCCGGCGAATAAAGGTATTGCGAAATTCTTCGCTCACTACAAAGGCCTATACAAAATCCTTAACCAGATTGTAGATGCCACGTACATCATTGGTGATCCAGATACGAGAAGGGAACGTGGCAGGTTTCATAGTAACAATGTGAAATACTATAAAACACCCACAAAGACCACTCCAACACCAAAGGATATGAAGACCGAGATGATAGAAAGGACATTACAGCACGGGGGACAGCCGCCAACCAGAATCGTTACATGCTCAGCCGGATGGCGATTAAGGATCAGCGAAATCCTCTTAAAGAGATTTAGACGCGGAAAAATAAATTATAAATTAAGAATAATGACAAACCGTGTTAATAAGATTAGGAAAATAAGTTGTTGTTGTGACCGTTCACCAAGGTGCACGGCACAACCACAATTTATTTTGGGGGACTGTTGTAACGTGACAAAACGATCAGCCTCTCAGTACTCCTGTACTGAGAGCGCACCCGTTACAAAGGGACAACAAGGACACGCGGCTAGTATAAACACGCGCCGATAGATGGAAAACGTCTCCCAAAAGTGAAAATAAGGAAAGTTAGTATCAAGGTAATCCGATAGATGATTAGCGCTTCCCGCTAACAAATATCAGATTACAATTTGTTAAATACGACATTTCAAGTCAATAGAAGTCAGGTCACAAAAAGTTGGAATTACTAGAGGAGAATAAAAAGTGAAGAAAAATCATCGTCAATAATCGTGTCAAGAGACTACAGAAAAATTAGCACCTGCTATTCCGGTTATACCTCAACGTAGAAAAGATTGTCAAAGTTCTGAGTAGACCACCGGGATCTATCTCAGAAACTTGCGTCAGTGCCAGTTCATAATCAGTCATCCGCGCCGTTAGGAGTTGCGTCGCACATAGTGCCATAGCCGCTAGGAAGGCAAAGCGCCTCTAGGGTTATCGAACCAACACCGGCAAATCCTCTGTACCTCCCATATAGGTCAGAGAGAGATAGGGTTAGACAATAAACATAGGCAGACACCTAAACAATCCGTTTTCCTACTATACCGACAATAGATTTGGATTAGATAAATGACACCGATTATAACTCTACTGTATCGATCATCGATTATTTAATAAAATTTTGTTATTTTATTTTACGTTACCAACCTGTGTCGACTACCTTCTTAAAGACGCCAGCCCCGAGCACTTACCTACATCCCATTTCGTGCACTCATAAGGAGCGTACGAAATTGTTCTATTGACAAACGTTACACTATATACATATTATATCTATATACACGTTATACTTATTATATCAATTTTTTTTATCATTATACTGATACATACACACGATGTTATACAATCGTAATAAAACAATTACAAAACTATAACCTCAATTAATGTAATTAAACGTACAACCCATTCGGCTTTCATGAAACAGGTCTTAACTCGTGTATCCTGATTTACACCGCGAATATTGTACCCTACCACCACCACCGCCACCACCACTATAGATCTTATTATCCTGCGCATACTGGCGATCCACCAAGCGTCTCTTTCGCACAAAAGCGTCGTAGTACTCTCGGGCAATTCTATCGTTTTTCCGCAAATCACCGCTAAACACATTCTGGAAGGCATGCTCCACCACCATAGATCTTATTATCCTGCGCATACCGGCGATCCGTCAAACGCTTCTTTCGCACAAAAGCGTCGTAGTACTCTCGTGCGATTCTATCGTTTCTCCGCAAATCTGTACTAAACACATTCTGGAAGGCATGCATCCCGAAGCCTGAGGACAGTTAGTGTAAAAACATCATGCAGAATTGGCCGCACACCGTTGACGTCTCGCTCTGAAGCTGCTGAGTGTTCCATCGGAAGGGTCGACAGTTCCGTCGGAATCTCGATGCGTGGTGATGATTCAGCGGTGGTAATCCGTAGCTGTCAAAG
>NW_014333122.1:19020-22786 GCF_000341935.2 Cephus cinctus | reverse complement strand
CCAGACTGTTCCAAAAAAATTCCAGACTGTCCCAGTCTGTCCCAGACTTTCCCAGACAGTCCCAGACTTTCCCAAAAAAATCCCAGTCGGTCCCAGTCTGTCCATGACCGTCCCAGTCAGTACCAAAGATACACCAGTCTGTCCCAGACGGTCCCAGACAGTCTCAGACTGTTCCAGAAGAATCCCAGGCGGTCCCAGTCTATCCCAGACGGTCCCAGTCAGTTCCAGACTGTTCCAAAAGAATCCCAGGCGGTCCCAGTCTATCCCAGACGGTCCCAGTCAGTTCCAGACTGTTCCAAAAGAATCCCAGGCGGTCCCAGTCTATCCCAGACGGTCCCAGTCAGTTCCAGACTGTTCCAAAAAAATCCCAGACGGTCCCAGTTTGTCTTAGATTGTCCTAGACTGTTCCAAAAATATCCCTGACAGTCCCAGTCTATCCCAGTCTCTCCGAGACTGTTCCAGAAAGAGTCCAGATGGACCCAGTCTGTCCCAGAGTGTCCAAAACTGTCCCATACTGTCCTAGACTGTTCCAGAAAAATTCCAGACCGTCCCAGTCTGTCCCAGTCTGCCCAGACAGTCCCAGACAGTCCCAGACTGTTCCAAACATATCCCTAACGGTCCCAGTCTCCCCAGACTGTCCGAGACTGATGCAAAAAAAGTCCAGATTGTCCCAGTCTGTACCAGACGCTCCCAGACTGTCCCGCACAGTCCTCGACTGTTATCAACAAATCCCAGATGGTCCCAGTCCGTCTTAGACTGTCCCAGACTATACCAGACTTCTCCAAAAAAATCCCAGTCGGTCCCAGCCTGTCTCAGACAGTCCCAGGCTGATCCAAAGATATCCCAGTCTGTCCCAGACGGTCCCAGACAGACCCAGACTGTTCCAAAAAAATCCCATTCGGGCCCAAACGGTCCCAGACTGTCCCAGACTGTTCCAGAAGAATCCCAGGCGGTCCTAGTCTATCCCAGACGGTCCCAGTCAGTTCCAGACTGTTCCAAAAAATCCCAGACGGTCCCAGTCTGTCTTAGATTGTCCTAGACTGTTCCAAGAATATCCCTGACAGTCCCAGTCTATCCCAGACTCTCCGAGACTGTTCCAGAAAGAGTCCAGATGGTCCCAGTCTGTCCCGGCCTGTCCTAGACTGTCCCAGACAGTCCCAGACGGTCCCAGGCTGTTCCAAAAAATCCCAGACGGTCCCAGTCTGTCTTAGATTGTCCTAGACTGTTCCAAGAATATCCCTGACAGTCCCAGTCTATCCCAGACTCTCCGAGACTGTTCCAGAAAGAGTCCAGATGGTCCCAGTCTGCCCCGGACTGTCCTAGACTGTCCCAGACAGTCCCAGGATGGTCCAAAAATATCCCAGTCGGTCCCAGACTGTCCTAGACTGTTCCAAATATATCCCAGTCAGCCCCAGACTGTACCAGACTGTCCCAGACAGTCCCAGGATTTTCCAAAAATATCCCAGTCTGTCCCAGACTGTCATAGACTGTTCCAAAAATATCCCAGTCGGTCCCAGACAGTCCCATACAGTTTCAAAGAAATCATAGTCGGTCCCAGTCTGTCCCAGACTGTCCTAGACTGTTCCAAAAATATCCCAGATGATCCCAGTCTGTACCAGACAGACCCAGACTGTCCCAGACTGTTCCAAAAAAATTGCAGACCGTCCCAGTCTGTCCCAGACTGCCCAGACTGTTTCAAAAATATCCCTAACGGTCCCAGTGGGCCCCACACTGTCCGAGACTATTGCAAAAAGATTCCAGATGGTCCCAGTCTGTCCCAGAGAGTCCCAAACTGTCCCAGACTGTCCTAGACTGTTCCAAAAATATCCCAGACCGTCCTAGTCTGTCCCAGACTGTCCTAGACTGTTCCAAAAATATCCCAGACCGTCCTAGTCTGTCCCAGACTGTCCTAGACTGTTCCAAAAATATCCCAGACCGTCCTAGTCTGTCCCAGACTGTCCTAGACTGTTCCAAAAATATCCCAGACCGTCCTAGTCTGTCCCAGACTGTCCTAGACTGTTCCAAAAATATCCCAGACCGTCCTAGTCTGTCCCAGACTGTCCTAGACTGTTCCAAAAATATCCCAGACCGTCCTAGTCTGTCCCAGACTGTCCTAGACTGTTCCAAAAATATCCCAGACCGTCCTAGTCTGTCCCAGACTGTCCTAGACTGTTCCAAAAATATCCCAGACCGTCCTAGTCTGTCCCAGACTGTCCTAGACTGTTCCAAAAATATCCCAGACCGTCCTAGTCTGTCCCAGACTGTCCTAGACTGTTCCAAAAATATCCCAGACCGTCCTAGTCTGTCCCAGACTGTCCTAGACTGTTCCAAAAATATCCCAGACCGTCCTAGTCTGTCCCAGACTGTCCTAGACTGTTCCAAAAATATCCCAGACCGTCCTAGTCTGTCCCAGACTGTCCTAGACTGTTCCAAAAATATCCCAGACCGTCCTAGTCTGTCCCAGACTGTCCTAGACTGTTCCAAAAATATCCCAGACCGTCCTAGTAGGTCCCAGTCTGTCCCAGAGTGTCCTAGACAGATCCAAAAATATCCCAGATGATCCCAGTCTGTACCAGACAGACCCAGACTGTCCCAGACTGTTCCAAAAAAATTGCAGACCGTCCCAGTCTGTCCCAGACTGCCCAGACTGTTTCAAAAATATCCCTAACGGTCCCAGTGGGCCCCACACTGTCCGAGACTATTGCAAAAAGATTCCAGATGGTCCCAGTCTGTCCCAGAGAGTCCCAAACTGTCCCAGACTGTCCTAGACTGTTCCAAAAATATCCCAGACCGTCCTAGTCTGTCCCAGACTGTCCTAGACTGTTCCAAAAATATCCCAGACCGTCCTAGTCTGTCCCAGACTGTCCTAGACTGTTCCAAAAATATCCCAGACCGTCCTAGTCTGTCCCAGACTGTCCTAGACTGTTCCAAAAATATCCCAGACCGTCCTAGTCTGTCCCAGACTGTCCTAGACTGTTCCAAAAATATCCCAGACTGTCCCAGACTGTCCCAGACAGTCCCAGACTGTTCCAAGAAAATCCCGGTCGGTCCCAGTCCGTCCTAGACTGTTCCAGACGGTCCCAGACAGACCCAAGCTGTTCCAAAAATATCCCAGACAGACTCAGATTGTTCCAAAAAAATCTCAGACGGTCCCGGACTGTCCCAAACTGTCCCAGACTGTTCCAAAAATATCCCAGACTGCCCCAGGCTGTCCCAGACCATCCCAGACTGTTCCAGAAGAATCCCAGTCGGTCCCAGTCTGTCCCAGACAGTCTCACGCTGTTCCAAAAATATCCCAGACTTTCCCGGACTGTCCCAGAATCCCAGATTGTCCCAGTCCGTCCCAGACTGTCCCAGACTGTCCCAGACTGTTCCAAAAAAATCCCAGACGGCCCCAGACTGTCCCAGACTGTCCTAGCCTGTTCCAATAATATCCCAGTCGGTCCCAGTCTGTCCCAGACTGTCGTAGACTGTTCCAAAAATATCCCAGTCCGCCCCAGACTGTCCCAAACAGTCCCAGGCTGTTCCAAAAATATCCCAATCTGTCCCAGATGGACCCAGACGGACCCAGACAGTCCCAGAATGTTCCAAGAAAATCCCGGTCGGTCCCAGTCCGTCCTAGACTGTCCCAGACGGTCCCAGACAGTCCCAAGCTGTTCCAAAAAAATCCCAGTCGGTCCCAGTCTGTCCCAGACTGCCCTAGACAGTTCCAAAAATATCCCAGTCGGTCCCGGACTGTCCCAGACTGTCCCAGACAGTCCCAGAC
>NW_014333122.1:8670-17402 GCF_000341935.2 Cephus cinctus | reverse complement strand
GTCCCAGACAGTCCCAGACTGTTCCAAAAAAATTCCAGTCGGTCCCAGTCTGTCCCAGATGGTGCTAGACTGTTCCAGAAAAATCCCAGCCGGTCCCAGACTGTCCGAGACTGTCCCAGACAGACCCAGGCGGTTCCAAAAATATCCCAGTCTGTCCCAGACGGTCCCAGACAGTCCCAGACTGTTCCGAAAAAATTCCAGTCGGCCCCAGTCTGTCCCAGCCTGTCCTAAGATGTTCCAAAAATAACCCAGACGGTCCCAGTCTTTCCCAGACTGACCTATACTCTTCCAAAAATATCCCAGTCTGTCCCAGACTGTCCCAGACAGACCCAGGCGGTTCCACTAATATCCGAGTCTGTCCCAGACTGTCGTAGACTGTTCCAGAAAAATCCCAATCGGACCCAGACTGTCCGAGACTGTCCCAGACAGACCCAGGCGGTTCCACTAATATCCGAGTCTGTCCCAGACTGTCGTAGACTGTTCCAGAAAAATCCCAATCGGACCCAGACTGTCCGAGACTGTCCCAGACAGACCCAGGCGGTTCCAAAAATATGCCAGTCTGTCTCAGACGGTCCCAGACAGTCCCAGACAGTCTCACGCTGAGCCAAGAATATCCCAGTCTGTTCCAGACGGTCCCAGACAGTCCCAGACTGTTCCAAAATAATTCCAGTCGGCCCCAGTCTGTCCCAGCCTATCCTAGATCGGACCCAGACTGTCCGAGACTGTCCCAGACAGACCCAGGCGGTTCCACTAATATCCGAGTCTGTCCCAGACTGTCCCAGACAGTCCCAGACAGTCTCACGCTGAGCCAAGAATATCCCAGTCTGTCCCAGACGGTCCCAGACAGTCCCAGACTGTTCCAAAATAATTCCAGTCGGCCCCAGTCTGTCCCAGACTGTCGTAGACTGTTCCAGAAAAATCCCAATCGGACCCAGACTGTCCGAGACTGTCCCAGACAGACCCAGGCGGTTCCACTAATATCCGAGTCTGTCCCAGACTGTCCCAGACAGTCCCAGGCGGTTCGAAATATATCCCAGTCTGCCCCAGACGGTCCCTTACTGTCTCAGACTGTTCAAAAATAAACCAAGTCGGTCCCAGTCTGTCGCAGACTGTCCCAGACAGTCCCAGGCTGTTCTAACAATATCCTAGTCTGTCCCAGTACGGTTCCGGCAGTCCCAGACTGTTCCAAAAATATTCCAGTCGGTCCCAGACGGTCCTAGACTGTTCCAGAATAAACCAAGTCTGTCCCAGTCTGTCGCAGACTGTCCCAGACAGTCCCAGGCTGTTCTAACAATATCCTAGTCTGTCCCAGTCGGTCCCAGACAGTCCCAGACTGTTCCATGAAAACCCCAGTCTGTCCCAGTCCGTCCTAGACTGTCCCAGGCGGTCCCAGACAGACCCAGACTGTTCCAAAAAAATCTCAGACGGTCCCAGTCTGTCGCAGAATGCCGTAGACTGTCCCAAAAATATCCCAGGCGGTCCTAGACTGTCCCAGACTGTCACAGACACACCCAGGCTGATCCAAAAATATCCCAGACTTTCCCGGACTGTCCTAGACTGCCCGAGACGGTCCAAGGCTGTTCCAAAAATATCCCAGTCCGTTTTAGACGGTCCCAGTTTTCCAGAAATACACCAGTCGGTCCCAGACTGTCCCAGACTGTCCCAGACAGTCCCAGGCTGTTCCAAAAATGTCCCAATCTGTCCCAGACGGACCCAGACAGTCCCAGACTGTTCCAAGAAAATGCGGGTCGGTCCCAGTCCGTCCTAGACTGTCCCAGACGGTCCCAGACAGTCCCAGGCGGTTCGAAAAATATCCCAGTCTGTCCCAGACGGTGCCTGACTGTCTCAGACTGTTCCAGAATATACCAAGTCGGTCCCAGTCTGTCCCAGACAGTCCCAGACAGTCCCAGGCTATTCTAAAAATATCTCAGTCTGTCCCAGACGGTCCCAGACTGTTCAAAATAAATTCCAGGCGGTCCCAGTCTGTCCCAGAATGTCCTAGACTCTTCCAAATATATCTCAGTCGATCCCAGACTGTCCCAGACTGTCCCAGACGGTCCCAGGCTGTTTCAAGAATATCCCAGTCTGTCCCAGACGGTCTCAGACAGACCCTGACTGTTCCAAAAAAATCCCAGTCTGCCCCGGACTGCCCCAGACTGTCCACAAAAATTCCAGTCGGTCCCAGTCTGTCACAGACAGTATTAGACTGTTCCAAAAATATGCCAGTCGGTCCCGGACTGTCCCAGACTGTCCCAGACTGTTCCAAAAATATCCCAGACTGTCCCAGGCTGTCCCAGAACATCCCAGACTGTTCTAGAAGAATCCCATTCTGTCCCAGTCTGTACCACACTGTCCCAGACAGTCTCTCGCTGTTCCAAAAATATCCCAGTCTGTCCCAGACGGTTCCGACAGTCCCAGAATGTTCCAAGAAAATTCCAGTCGGTGCCAGTCTGTCCCAGACGGTCCTAGACTGTTCCAGAAAAATCCCAGTCTGTCCCAGACTGTCCGAGACTGTCCCAGACAGACCCAGGCGGTTCCAAATATATGCTAGTCTGTCCCAGACGGTCCCAGAGAGTCCCACACTGTTCCAAACAAATACCAGTCAGTCCCAGTCTGTCCCAGATTTTTCCAGAAATACACCAGTCGGTCCCAGACTGTCCAGACGTTATCAGACTGTTCCAGAATAATCCAAGTCGGTCCCAGTCTGTCCCAGACTGTCCCAGGCAGTCCCAGGATGTTCCAAAAATATCGCAGTCTGTCCCAGACAGTCCCAGGCTGTTCCAAAAATGTCCCAATCTGTCCCAGACGGACCCAGACAGTCCCAGACTGTTCCAAGAAAATGCGGTCCCAGACTGTCCCAGACTGTTCCAAAAATATCCCAGGCTGTCCCAGACCATCCCAGAACGTTCCAGAAGAATCCCAGTCGGTCCCAGTCTGTACCAGACTGTCCCAGACAGTCTCACGCTGTTCCAAAAATATCCCAGACTTTCCCGGACTGTCCCAGACTGCCCGAGACTGTCCCTGGCTGTTCCAAAAAATCCCAGTCGGTCCCAGTCTGTCCCAGACTGTCGTAGACTGTTCCAAAAATATCCCAATCTGTCCCAGACGGTCCCAGACAGTCCCAGACTGTTCCGAAAATATCCCAGTCGGTCCCAGACAGTCCCAGACAGTCCCAGGCTGTTTCAAAGAAATCCCAGTCTGTTGCAGACGATCCCAGACAGACCCAGGCTGTCCCAAGAATATCCCAATCTGTCCCAGGGTGTCCCAGACGTTATCAGACTGTTCCAGATTAATCCAAGTCGGTCCCAGTCTGTCCCAGACGGTTTCAGACAGTCCCAGACTGTCCCAGACTGTTCCAGAAAAATTCCAGGCTGTCCCAGACTGTCCCAGGCAACCCCAGACACATCCCAGACTGTTCCAAAAGAATCCCAGACTGTCCCAGACAGTCTCAGGCTGTTCCAAAAATATCCCAATATGTCCCAGACGGTCCCGGAGAGTCCCAGAATGTTCCAATAAAATCCCAGTTGTTCCCAGTCTGTCCCAGACTGTCCCAGACAGTCCCAGGCTTTTCGAAATATATCCCAGACTGTCCCAGTCTGTCCCAAACTGTCCTAAACTGTTCCAAAAAAATCCTAGTCGGGCCCAGACAGACCCAGACTGTCCGAGACTGTTCCAAAAAAATTTCAGTCTGTCCCAAACTGCTCAGACTGTCCCGAACTGTCCCTGACTGTTCCAAAAATATCCCAGACGGTCCCAGTCTGTCCCAGACTGTCTGAGACTGTTCCAAAAAAAGTCCAGATGGTCCCAGTCTGTCCCAGACTGCCCAGACTGTCCCAAACTGTCCCAGACTGTTGCAAAAATATCCCAGTCGGTCCCAGACTGTCCCAGGCTGTTCCAAATATATCCCAGTCGGTCCCAGACTGTCCCAGGCTGTTCCAAATATATCCCAGTCGGTCCCAGACTGTCCCAGGCTGTTCCAAATATATCCCAGTCGGTCCCAGACTGTCCCAGGCTGTTCCAGAAAATATATCCCAATCTGTCCCAGACGGTCCCAGACAGTCCAAGACGGTTCCAAAAAAATCCCAGACGGTCCCAGACTGCCCCAGACAGTCCTAGACTGTTCCAAAAATATTCCTGACGGTCGCAGCCTGTCCCAGATTGTCCTAGACTATCCCAGACAGTCCCAGGATGTTCCAAAAATATCCCAGTCGGTCCCAGACAGTCCAAGACGGTTCCAAAAAAATCCCAGACGGTCCCAGACTGCCCCAGACAGTCCTAGACTGTTCCAAAAATATCCCAGTCGGTCCCAGACTGTACCAGACTGTCGCAGACAGACCCAGGATCTTCCAAAAATATACCAATCTGTCCCAGAGTCTCCCAAACTGTCCCAGACTGTCCTAGACTTTTCCAAAGGTATCCCAGATGGTCTCAGTCTGTACCAGACAGACCCAGACTGTCCCAGACTGTTCCACAAAAATTCCAGACCGTCCTAGTCTGTCCCAGACAGCCCAGACTGTCCCGCACAGTCCTAGACTGTTATAAACAAATCCCAAATGGTCCCAGTTCGTCTCAAACTGTCCCAGACTGTACCAGACGGCTCCAAAAAATCCTAGACGGTCCCAGTCTGTCTTAGGCTGTTCCAGACTGTGCCAGACTGTCCCACACAGTCCTAGACTGTTCCAAACAAATGCCAGATGGTGCCAGTCCATCCCAGACTGTACCAGACTGTACCAGACTGTTCCAAAAACATTCCAGACGGTCCCAGTCTGTCCCAGACTGTCCCAGACTGTACCAGACTGTCACAGACAGTACCAGGCTGTTCCAACAATATCCCAGCCTGTCCCAGACGGTCGCAGACAGAGCCAGACTGTTCCAAAAAAACCCAGTAGGTGGCAGTCTGTCCCAGACTGTCCTAGATTGTTCCAAAAATATCCCAGTCGGTCCCAGACTGTCCAACACAGTCCCAGACTGTTCCAAAAATATCCCAGTATATCCCAATCTGTCCCAGACGGTCCCAGACAGTCCCAGACAGTCCCAGGCTTTTCCAAATATATCCCAGACTATCCCAGGCTGTCCCAGACTTTATCAGACTGTTCCAGAACCATCCAAGTCGGTCACAGTCTTTCCCAGACTGTCCCAGACTGTACCAGACTGTCCCAGACAGTACCAGGCTGTTCCAAAAATATCCCAGTCTGTCCGAGGCGGTCCCAGACAGTCCCAGACAGTCCCAGACAGTCCCAGACAGTCCCAGACAGTCCCAGACAGTCCCAGACAGTCCCAGACAGTCCCAGACAGTCCCAGACAGTCCCAGACAGTCCCAGACAGTCCCAGACAGTCCCAGACAGTCCCAGACAGTCCCAGACAGTCCCAGACAGTCCCAGACAGTCCCAGACAGTCCCAGACAGTCCCAGACAGTCCCAGACAGTCCCAGACAGTCCCAGACAGTCCCAGACAGTCCCAGACAGTCCCAGACAGTCCCAGACAGTCCCAGACAGTCCCAGACAGTCCCAGACAGTCCCAGACAGTCCCAGACAGTCCCAGACAGTCCCAGACAGTCCCAGACAGTCCCAGACAGTCCCAGACAGTCCCAGACAGTCCCAGACAGTCCCAGACAGTCCCAGACAGTCCCAGACAGTCCCAGACAGTCCCAGACAGTCCCAGACAGTCCCAGACAGTCCCAGACAGTCCCAGACAGTCCCAGACAGTCCCAGGATGTTCCAAGAATATCCCAGTCGGTCCCAGACTGTCCCAGACAGTACCAGGCTGTTCCAAAAATATCCCAGAGTGCTCCAGGCTGTTCCAGACTGTCCCAGACTGTTCCAGAATAATCCCAGTCGGTCCCAGACTGTCCCAGGCTGTTCCAAAAACATCCCAGTCTGTCTCAGACGGTCCCAGAAAGTCCCAGACTGTTCCGTAAAAATTCCAGTCGGTCCCAGACTGTCCTAGACTGTTCCAAAAATATCCCAGTCTGTCTCAGACGGTCCCAGAAAGTCCCAGACTGTTCCGTAAAAATTCCAGTCGGTCCCAGACTGTCCCAGGCTGTTCCAAAAATATCCCAATCTGTCCCAGACGGTCCTAGACAGTCCCAGATGGTTCCAAAAAAATCATAGTCGGTCCCAGTCAGCCCCAGACTGTCGTAGACTGTCCCAGACAGTCCCAGGATGATCCAAAAATATCCCAGAGTGTTCGAGGCTGTTCCAGACTGTTTCAGAAGAATCCCAGTCGGTCCCAGACTGTGCCAGACAGTCCAAGGCTGTTCCTAAAATATCCCAGTCTGCCCCAGACTGTCGTAGACTATCCCAGACAGTCCCAGGATGTTCCAAGAATATCCCAGTCGGTCCCAAATTCCCAGACTGTTCCAGAAAAATTACAGGCGGTCCCAGTCTGTCCGAGACGGACCTAGACTGTCCAAGACTGTTCCAAAATAATTCCCGACGGTTCCAGATAGTCCCAGACGGTCCCAGTCAGTCCCAGACTGTCCCAGACAGTCTCAGGCTGTTCCAGACGGTCCCGGAGAGTCCCAGAATCTTCCAAAAAAATCCCAATTGTTCCCAGTCTTTCCCAGACGGTCCCAGACAGTCCCAGGCTTTTCGAAATATATCCCAGACTGTCCCAGGCTGTCCCAGACTGTTCCAGAATAATCCAAGTCGGTCCCAGTCTGTCCCAGACAATCCCAGGCTGTTCTGAAAATATCCCAGTCTGTCCCAGACGGTCCCAGACTGTCCCAGACTGTTCCACAAAAATTCCAGTCTGTCCAAGACTGTCCTAGACTGTTCCAAAAAAATCCCAGTCGATCCCAGTGTGCCCCAAACCTTCCTAGGCTGTTCCAAAAATATCCCAGTCGGTCCCAGACGATCCCAGACTGTCCCAGAATGTTCTACAAAAATTCAAGTCGGTCCCAGTCTGTCCCAGACTGTCCTAGATAATTCCAAAAATATCCCAGTCGGTCCCAGACTGTCCCAGACGGTCCCAGACTGTCCCAGACTGTTGCAAAAAAAATACCAGACGGCCGCAGTCGGTCCCAGACTGTCCTAGATTGTTCCAAATATAACCCGGTTGGTCCCAGACTGTCCCAGTCTGTCCCAGACTGTCCTATACTGTTCCAAAAATATCCCAGTCGGTCCCAGACTGTCCTAGACTGTTCCAAAAATATCCCAGGCGGTCCCAGACTGTCCCAGACAGCCGCAGGCTATTCTAAAAATATCCCAGACTGTCGCAGACAGTCCCAGGCTGTTCCAAAAATATTCCAATCGGTCCCAGACTGTCCCAGACCGTCCGAGACAGTCCCAGGCTGTTCAAAAAATATCCCAGTCTGTCCCAGATGGTCCCAGACACTCCCAGACTGTTCCAAATAAAAATATCCCAGTCGGTCCGAGACGGTCCCAGACTGTCCCAGACTGTTCTACAAAAGTGCCAGTCGGTCCCAGACTGTCCTAGACTGTTCCAAAAAATCCTAGTCGGTCCCAGACAGACCCAGACTGTCTGAGACTGTTCCAAAAAAAGTTCAGATGGTCTCAGTCTGTCCCAGACTGCCCAGACTGTCCCAAACTGTCCCAGACTGTTGCAAAAATATCCCAGTTGGTCCCAGACTGTCCCACACAGTCCCAGGCTGTTCAAGAAAATATATCCCAATCTGTCCCAGACGGTTCCTTGCAGTCCCAGACGGTTCCAAAAAAATCCCAGTCGGTCCCAGTCTGTCCCAGACTGTCCTAGACAGTTCCAAAAATATCCCAGTCGGTCCCAGACTGTCCCAGACTGTCCCTGACAGTCCCTGGCTGATCCAAAAGTATCACAGCCTTTTCCAGACGGTCCCAGATAGACCCAGACTGTTGCAAAAAAATCCCAGACAGTCCCAGACTGCCCCAGACTGTCCTAGACTGTTCCAAAAATATCCCTGACGGTTCCAGCCTGTCCCAGACTGTCCGAGACTGTCCCAGACAGACCCAGGTGGTTCCAAAAATATGCCAGTCTGTCCCAGACGGTCCCAGACAGTCCCAGACTGTTCCAAAAAAATTCCAGTCGGTCCCAGACTGTCCCAGACAGTCCCAGGCTGTTCCAAAAATATCCCAGTCTGTCACAGACTCTCCCAGCCAGTCCCTACACCCTACTGAGTATTCCTTCCGCTGCGTCGGCCACGTAGCCGCTCTCGCGGTCCTTCCAGGGATGCTGTTTCCTCGTGCCAGGTCCACGTTGATGTCTTCGGTGCTGGTGCTGGTGGTAGGTCCTCGGAGTCGGTCCTCGAGCCAGTGCCCTACGGGGAACGGGGAATGGTGGCAGGGAGGGGGAGGATCTTAACTCTAATTACAATAACCCTAAAACAATACATAAACGCGATTACCAATACTTAACTCTAAAACGCTATACTCGAGGCCTATGGGACCTCGAGCCAGGAGGCGGAGGGGAGCTTGCAGTCACATTTTTGTTACAATATATACATTATTACTATTTTATTACTGTTTCTATACTTCAAAAATGATATAAAATAAAAAAAAAGGGAAGTATTAACTCATATAGCCTGATTTACACCGCGAATATTGCACCCTACCACCTCCACCACCATAGATCTTATTATCCTGTGCATACCGGCGATCCGCCAAGCGCTTCTTTCGCACAAAAGCGTCGTAGTACTCTCGGGTAATTCTATCGTTTTTCCGCAAATCACCGCTAAACACATTCTGGAAGGCGTGCATCCCGAAGCCTGAGGAGAGGTAGTGTAAAAACATCATGCAGAA
>NW_014333122.1:7043-8537 GCF_000341935.2 Cephus cinctus | reverse complement strand
ACGTACATTGCAACCCAATGCGCTCCTGGTTTCGTATGATCGTCCGTGTTGGCGATAATAGCAGCGGGTTTCGACCACTTTCGGGGTATTCTATCAGCTGCGTAGACACCCGTCGTATGCTCCGATATACCGCAAAGGCCGAGGTAAAGGTCTAGCGTATTCATATATGCGGTCCGTTATGCCGAAGCCAGAATTCAAGACGTAATGCGTTGTTCAGAGCATAGGTAAATGATCCCCGTGTCTCCTTACAAGCGTGAACGATACACTCGTAATGGTCACTATTCGGTGGGAAGTCCTCGTATGGTGAGTTATTGGGTGTTTCATCCAAATTTATAACCTCCCGGGCCATAACGGTCTGCAGGAAAAGCACGCTCTCCGGACCCCGCGTGTATATGCTCCGCGAAATACCGGCGATATTTCGGAGATTGATGTATAGCTGCTTGTACGTTATGCCGCCGTCGAACCACTCTAGACCATGCTGATAACGTGTCATGGTGTTGTTTTCGCTTCTGATCGCCGCTGGTAATTCATTGAAATCACAGGGCGGTGAAACAATCCAGTGGCCTATGTATCTTCTTTCCGCAGCCACGACGCCGACCTCCTTCGGCGCCAGACGCCCCTCGGAGTCTTTGAAGTATTCGATCTCGATGACGATATCCATGGTCATGATGTGTAAATGACCGATCAGATCGACCGTCTTGTCTTTACCGACGAATGCCTGCCTATTCGCGAGACCCGTATTCTTGCCAGCTGTATCGTCCATATGACCGGGCGTGTCATCGTACCAGAGCACGCTCGATAGGTGTGACCCCTTAGCGGCTGGCCCGTAATTTAATAGCGTCTCCATATAGACCCTGTAAGCGTACGCGTTATTAGGTGGCGATACGAGTTTCTGATTAAGAAACACGTCCACCTGATTGAACAGCGAGTGTAGCAGATTGTTAACAGGGGCTGCTTTGCTCAGAGCGTCCGCTGCTGACGCATCCTTGGAGCGCAGCTGTACGCGTAAACTCAGCATGGTGTGGGCTAGATCGAGGTACTCATCGCCGTTACCCGGCACGACAAATTCAATGGGCGAGTCATCGGTCAGCGATGTGATGGGCTTGTAGTGTACCCACTGGGCGCTCTCATGCCTGCCTATTCGCGAAACCCATATTCTTGCCAGCTTTATCGTCCATATGACCGGGCGTGTCATCGTACCAGGGCACTGGGCGCTCTTTATAGTGGTCTGTGTAGGTGGTAGTGTAAAGAGCTCGAGCTCCGATTTCATACACTCGCACGAGTGAGCGTGTAGAAAGGCCATGATAGAGGTAGCGTTTAAGAGAAGATATCCAGCACACTACGCTTTACTTTCTTACTAGCGACTCTACGACGATTTTTGGGTTTCTTGGTTTTTGACTTTATTTTTTTTTACTACTTTTTTTTTCGACGCGGCGCAGACTTCTTTCCCGTACGTCTCTTACGCTTGTTAACAGCTCTTGAGGCGATACTCCC
>NW_014333122.1:1077-3008 GCF_000341935.2 Cephus cinctus | reverse complement strand
GGGGCCTGGCCGCGGCGGGCGCGCGACACGCGTGAGGCTCATAACGTCGCGCGCGCTTGCTAGCTCTTATCTGTGACGTTGCTAGCCCCTGGTGCGGGTGAGCTCATCGTGCACCTGTGAGCTAATAGCCGGCCTGTATGTGTGTCCGCCACACAGCTAGCCATAGTGCACGGCTAGCATATCACAAGCGTCGCTGAAAAAATAAATAACGTGGCCGGGTCGGTGGACCCTTCGGGAACAGACCGATAAAGAGATTTTTGTTTTTCAAATAAATATGTTTTATTATTATTATTATTATCATTGTACAAGGGTGGTCATATATATATTTATACAAGTTTTGTTTGTAATATTAATTACATGAAACCGTATGGTAAAGATCCGAAACGACCGTCGCGTCGCCGTTTTTGAAGCTCTGTCGGTTTACACGTTTTTGCTTCTACGCGTGTCACTACGTCGTGAAACGGGGTACGCCGTATCGCGTCATAGCGTAAAGCGACAGGCTCGTCGGTCTCTCCCGTTACATAAGACCGTATCCAGTTGTAGTTAATGACCAGACTCGTCGCGTGGTTGATCGTGATACCTTTGACCTTACAGACCTCAGCGTAAGAACCGTCTTGCTTGCGCACACGGTACGCGTAAAATTTCGGACCTCCCGAAACAAAAGACGTGATATAGCTACCAGCGCCGTACGACTCCAGCTCGTCCTTTAAATCGCCCAAAAGGCTACCGAGCGGCGGCTCGTAGGTGTTATCGACGTGACGGCCACCCGATACGTATATACACGAGTCGGTGTCGTAATATAGAACGCGTCTATCTAATGCCTCGAGGTAGTCGTACAATTTCAGACGCGCCTGAGTCGTGGTATACCCAGCTATAACAACGTTTGTGTATGCTGTGGGTATCAATGAGTCGCTCGTATTACGCGTACTGACATAGAGCATCTCGTCATCTACGGGCAGAATACCTGTAATCTCGACCTCCGGACACGTAAGCAGACTCACGAGCTTTTGACGAGTCGTTACAATTTCCGTCTTTGGCAGATTTTCGCGTTGCCCAAACTTGCCCCAAAAGGAATTCAAACATAACTTTGCGACTGACCGCAGACCGGGATTTGATTTTACATTACCAGGGTCCAGACGAATACCCTCGACCCGATCGTACTCCTCTATATACAACTTCTTGGCCTCGTCGTCGTCGCCACACTCGCGCGGCCAGCCACTAGCTTCCTGCTCAATCTTTAGGCATTACCAGGGTCCAGACGAATACCCTCGACCCGATCGTACTCCTCTATATACAACTTCTTGGCCTCGTCGTCGTCGCCACACTCGCGCGGCCAGCCACTAGCTTCCTGCTTAATCTTTAGAAACGTGTTTATGTAATCGGCAAAGTGACCACCCGTCCGTGTCGCTGGGTCGTACTGGGTAATTTCATACTGCCATATTTCGTGTATCAACGTTATTTCGTACCCCTTACGTACGGCGCGCTTGACCTCGTCCACGACCCAGGTCCCTTCGAATACCCTGTCCGCGGGATTCTCGTGAGGACACGACCCCTGTAGCGTGGCCTCTGCACAGGAACGACACAGTGCAAAGAGCAGTTCACCGTGCATACGCACCGGTAACACGGGATGATACAGATCTCGCGGTGGTAACACCACACACTTAATCAAGCCCTCCACGTTATCGATGTTGTGGCGATCACCCGTTAATTCGCGACAGTCATCGCCCACGTACACCGTAGGGTGCCCTACAGGGAATTTCCCCGTTTTCGAAATGAAAGGAGACAGCGAACACACATCTACGTAGTGTATCCTCTCAGACCCCTCGACTTCATAAAAACTGACAGTATTACCTGTACGGCCACCGAAGAAAGCATCGCGGGGTTCGAGCGGTGCCTGCGATACCAGCGGGTTCTCATTCAGCGATCTGTAT
>NW_014333122.1:836-993 GCF_000341935.2 Cephus cinctus | reverse complement strand
GAACACACATCTACGTAGTGTAGCCTCTCAGACCCCTCGACTTCATAAAAACTGACAGTATTACCTGTGACCACCTTCAGTGTGGCCACCGAAGAAAGCATCGCGGGGTTCGAGCGGTGCCTGCGATACCAGCGGGTTCTCATTCAGCGATCTGTAT
>NW_014333122.1:391-613 GCF_000341935.2 Cephus cinctus | reverse complement strand
GATCCACCCGTTTGTAGACGACTATCTCTGTTTATACGATAGCATTTTGGGCACCCGTGCCAGAAACAACCCTGAAACTGGAATACGTGTCGCAAACGGGAGTCGGTGTCCAGGTAGTAACCATCGACGGTTGTACCCTCCGGCAGACGATACTCCCGAGTGCGCCCCGCGTGAACTATGGCGCAACCCAAACGATGCTCTAGCGAGAGAAGCCATAAGATG
>NW_014333122.1:0-178 GCF_000341935.2 Cephus cinctus | reverse complement strand
TGCTGAAGAAACATTTCGCGGAAAGAAACGCATGCCTGCCTGAGAATGGTAACGTCTGATCTACAGTAATCTATAAACTCGGTTCGAAAGTTAAATACATATCCTGCAGAGCACTGCTCGTTATACCATGGTAAAAACTGATTACGCTGAGCCGTCGACATCGTATCGGGCGAATAAA
>NW_014333121.1:37595-39094 GCF_000341935.2 Cephus cinctus | reverse complement strand
TTATAGACGATACCCATTATCGCATTGATCTGACGTGCAGCCTGATCGTTATGACTTCTCCTGAAAATTCACCAGATCCCCGTCTTGATCGACTATTCGCAGCTGCAGGTGATCTATCGTCTTGGTACCGATCGGTAGATAAATGACGTGTGATGGCACCTCTATGATCTTGTATCCGGGTGGCATGACCGGAAAGAATTCGTGTATGGTGTGCACTTTACGTTCGTTGATGTAAGCGCCAGTCGTGACGTTGCATTCGACTCGTAGGGCGTTCACCTTGAGAATGGCGACCGGTACGTCGGACGTGTGTAATTTATTAGCCTTCAGAACGCGTTGAGTGAAGCCCAACAAGCGACCTATGGAATCGTTGGGTCGAAAGTCGACATCACGATTGCACTTAATTTCACTGCACACCGTATTATTGTTAGGTTTAATCTGAATAACGATGTTCTTGTTCGTCAACGCGCTATGCACGTAGTTTTCAATATCTTCGATCTCGTAGTTACCAGTGGGTATAGTGATAACTTCATCCCCCACCTACAGCTTGTCGTGATCCGTATCCACGTTGGGAATGGAATTGAAGGTCAACAACTCGATGAGCCAAAGACCGTAATTTTTGGACGGGGAAAGCTCGATAGGAGGAAAGTATCCGGCATCCAGTATGGAGGAGGTGCCTGATAAAGTCAACGCGAATGAATCTTCCATGATTGCGAACGTTCGACTGACCTTGCGAAATTACATAGCAAGCTTATATAGACGATACTTGTTTTTACGATTTAATTGGCCGCATAGGAAATTTAGGCACAAATGTCCACGTACAAAAGTATCGGACTGCTGATATCGCTCGTAATTGTACTTTACACTACCAACAACGAGGTATCCGATAAGATCTAGCGGCAGTCGAAGATTGCCGAAACTGTCGATATAAACGACTCGAGCGTTCAGCTTCTTGTACGCGACCCAGTGTGTTCCTGGACCATCTTCGTCGTCGAGATTGACGATTGCCGACTCGTACTTGTACGGTCCACCCTTCGTCATAGCGTTCCGCATGAAGACTCCGCGAAAATGTGGAATCTTCATGATCTTGGCGTACTTTAGCAGATCCGCATCGGTCAGCGCCCGGCGTGGTAGTTTCACTTCAAGTTTTTTGGCTTCAGATGAAGGCCTAGTCCCTTTTTGTAGGGTTTCAAATACAGTCCTTTGCTTAACGCGATGGCTTCCATTGTCTCATTGTGCCTCTGACTTTCCTTCAGTTGCTCCTTGTGTGCATTCGCATCGTTCACGGCTTTGGCTATACCTGCAACACCGCCAGCCAACGCTCCAGCTGCGCTGAGACCCGCAAACACGGGGACGAGAAACGGCAGGAAGCCTCCGACTTTGGACGGTACGGGTAGAATACGCGGTGTTCGCACGTTGCGCTTTCCACCTGCTCGTTTGACGGCAGCTTGTGCACCCTTGAGAGCAGATCTGATAGCTACTCCTGCATCGTTGCTAGGAAT
>NW_014333121.1:32480-35394 GCF_000341935.2 Cephus cinctus | reverse complement strand
ACGTTCAGTAACTTGAAGGCATCGATCTGCGAGCGCTTTAATCGTACGCTGAAAAGTAAGATGTGGATGCAGTTTAGCCTGCAGGGCAATCACCGGTGGCTGGATATCTTATCGGACTTGGACTTGGACTCGGACCTCTTACAATAGCAGTAAGCATCGCACCATTGGTATAAAACCGACGGATGTGACTGCTCGTAACGAGAAGGATCTACTACAACGGGTGTACAAGAAATTCAAAGTTAAGACCACACTTAAACGACGAAAGTTTAAAGTCGACGACAGAGTAAGAATCAGCAAATTTAAACACACCTTCGAGAAGGGCTACACACCCAATTGGACAACCGAAATTTTCACCGTAAGTCGAGTGAAGAATACCGATCCGGTGACGTACAATCTCAAGGACTACCAGGATCATCCCATCCAAGGCGGCTTCTACGAGCATGAACTTACCAGCGTCAAGTATGCCGACATATATCTTGTGGAGAAGATACTGAGGAAACGTGGAAACAAGCTATTTGTGAAATGGTTAGGGTTCGATGGTTCGCACAATAGTTTGATCGATAAGTCGGATTTGTAGGCTTCACCGAGATGGGACAAGGTATGGAAATGGATAATTTTTTTTCAGAAGAAGATAATATTTAAAGAAACTATTATATATTGTAACGTTGCGTCCGTGGGACGGCCAGTTACATAAAAGCGTAGGCGCACGGAGAGCCGTACCGCCGACGAAAGCCGCCGAGAGAATGCCAACGACGCCGAAGATTCCTGGCGAGAGGAAGCCGGGGAGGAAAACCGGCAGCGCCGAGCCCGACGATCGGGCGCGCTCGGGTAAGATCGGCGCCGCCCAGAGACTGGCGGGCTGGTAACGCACGAGTTCGGGTGAACTCGGGATTCTTCGGAAATCCTCGGGCCGGGGGGCCAAAGGGGCCCACTTCGTTTTGAACCGTGAGCCGAGTGTGAGCGAGTTTTAAAAGTAGTGTGCGATTTTGGTTTTTGGGTTTTTCTTCGTGAAATAGTGATTGAACTGATACAGTGAATTGGACGATTTGGCATTCCCCCTGACTTCGATTTTGATTCTGGACTGTGGCAACGCAGAGAGAGCGAGCAGCCCGAGAGAGACGAGAGACGGAAAGGAAAAGCCAGGGACCACGAGAGAGGAATCCGTGTGCACCGGAAGTTCTGGTAAGTCCCATCCAAGTACCATTTATCAAGCGAAGCCGCGCGCCGGCCGGGGATGAAGCGCATCCGCCGGTGCAGCAAGGCACGCGGAGTGGGGGCTACGGGCCCGCCACCGACTCGCATGCGTGAAGATTGCAGCCGCCCGTGAAAAGAGAAGACGACTGCCGCGACCGCGTCTCTTGATAGGATTGTATCGAGTCGCGTTCGCAAGACCACCCGACTGTAATCGTTTACCCAGAACGAAATAAATGTAGATTGTTGGAATGAAATCCCACCATGTCGATTATTTCTGCAAGAAGCCGACCGATTCCTGTAGATGCTCGCCGCCCTCACGTTCCCCTCTACTGTGTCGGATTAGAAGCTAGCGGGAAGATCCGGTCGAGAGGACTCCCGGAAGTGATGCGCCGCGTTTTAAAAATTAAAGGCCCGACGAGTCGGGCAGGTGCAAGGATGCACCTGGCGCCCAAGGGATCCGCGGAATGCCACGTTGGGGTCGGGAATAGAACGTAGGCCAGGAAATGCGTTACAATATATATTCTTTTTTCATTTAGTACATTATTATAATGCTGCTACTGCTGGTACTACGCTACTGCTACTACCACTTCTATTGTTGTTCACATTACTGTAAAACCAAACAATTTTTGTTACAATCAAATTAAAATTAGTGAGAAAATAAGAGTGAATAATACGAATAATTCTTCAATGCTTACCTTATATTTTTCTAAACCAAATTTGATTATTATTATATTCTTTAACGGCGAGAACACCATTTATATCAAAGGCACATAGAGGGTTGTAAAAAGCGTCACTCATTCTTAAAGCGTTTTCTACAGTAATACGTGCGCTCTGTTCAAATCCGTTTTGTACCCATTCGACGGGAACGTAAACGTATGGAAATAGTTCAACGTAATAACTTTCCTCAGCCATTTTTTAACTGAGTCGTAGCGGCTGCAAGCGTCATTTTTAAAACGTGCTCCCTACCTCTACCTCTCTATGTGACAAAGAGTGTGAGCGACTTCTGAGAATTATTTATTAAGATAACGCATAGAAGGAACAATTCAGATGGTTAGGAGCTGGCGTTGCATTGAAGGATCAAGTGATATGCAATAACGTAAAGCATACGTTGTCTTTATTTTCAATTTTTACATTTGTACATTACATCTTATACACCTTATACAATTACATTATATACTGTAACGTGGCGTCAGGACGACACATTACAGAAGCCCCGCACCTCCGCGCGCTGCCGACAGCACGGCAGTGCCTCCAGCCTCCATCTCCAAGGAGTTCGTAGGTCCGTGGTTCGGGAGGAGGGAACGGGGGAAAGTAGTGGACTGGCGGCGGAGGCACGGAACCCTTTTGGGTTGAGAGCCCGCACGCAAGGGGTGCTCAACCGCCAGGACGCACTGCCGGTACCCCGGGAACTTTGATCGGCTACGGTTTGCGGGTCCGCGGGGAGGGCGCCGGAGAGGAGATTTGTTTTGATTTTTGACCTACCGCGAAGAGCGGTGGGTAGGATAGAGAGTGTGTTGCGGGGAGTCCGCGTGTGAGGACACGGGTGTCCGGCGGACCGCGAAAAAGGAGTCCTTCTTCCGTGCTCGGGCGATAGCGGAGCTATCGGATAATCGCGGATTGCGATTATCGGGATCTCTCGCAGAGAACCATGGCTCCCGGGTTTTTTTTGGGATAGTCTAGTGCGAGTGCGTGGCCGAGTGTGTGAAATTCCGAGTGTTTG